>NW_027459556.1:135000-206830 GCF_050624435.1 Tenrec ecaudatus | reverse complement strand
GAGGGATGACCCTGAACTAGATGCATAAATTAAAGCTTTCCTCATCCTGTGCTTTTATATGAATGTGTTAATTATTTTTGTCATTAGGGAGAATAATGGAGGGATGGAGCAATACCAAACGGAGTTTGACAAAGTGTTGGTGTTTGCTGCGGCAAATGTGGTGCGTGTCAGTGTCAGATACAATCCGTCACCCAGTGAGTCTGCAATTAACACCAAGGGACAAAGGTAGGATTCCCTGTAATAAATAGCCTTCCTCCCAGATGCTAATGGGGACCCAGCAGGACCCACTGTTGTGTTGTCGCAGTTGTACACGGGCCCTTAGAGGAGACAGAGCTGGTGTTTGAAACGAGTCTTGCTTGCCCCCAGTTGGAGCTCATCCACCCCAGGACAGTCCTATCCACTGCCAGGGACTCGCAGCTCCCCCTCCACAGTATGCAGCCAGCTCTCCAGCTCCCAGATGCTCCCCCGTATGCAGGGCCTGGGGCAGGACGTGGGGTGAGCAGTGGGCACTGGGCAACCTGGGGTCCCATCCAACCTGGCCCAGGGCGTGCACAGTCCCACCTTGCAGGCCTCCTGGAGCGTGGTCTCTTTCCTCCTACAGTTGGCCCTCAGCTCGCCCCAGAGCTGCTGCAGTTCCTGTAGCCTCGCCTAGAAGGTCTCTGAGGCCCAGTGGCCCCCCTGTAGGCCCCTCTGTCCCTCCTCCAGCCACAGTGGGCACACAGACCTCCTCCAGCCACCAGCCTTGTGGGTGTTGGTTTTGGCACTAGCTTGTAAGCTTCGTTCCCCCTCTATGTAATGGGCACAACAATGGATTTTTTTATTTCAAGGAGAGAAACCATATACAGTCCTGAGTGGGGTCCATCTTTTGTAGATGGGAATAGAGACACTTAAAAAAGAAGGGAAAAAAAAGGATTGACCTCCAGTCACTTCACCGGCAGGGACCAATGCTCTGGTCTCACTGTGTCCCCTAAAAACATCATGTCAAAACGTTTTCTTTTAAATTATGGACATCACTGCATTATAGTTACGACAGCCAAAGGTGGAAGCCGCCTTTGAGTCCGTGGACAGATGGATGGACCAAGTCAGTGAGTTCGAGTTCTAGAACGGAGTGGTGTCCTTTCATTAAAATAGGGGGATAAATGTCAGGTCACAAATGAACCTTGAAAAGACATGCTGGGAATGAAATAAATAAAATTCCCAACTCACTGCCATCCAGTCAACTCTGACTCATGGTAACCCTAATGGGCAGAGTGGAACTGCCCCCACGGGTTCCGGGGATGGTAACTCTTTTACAGACATAGAAAGCTTCATCTTTCTCGCAAGGCGCAGCTGGTGGACTTGCACTGCCGGTCTTGCAGATCACAGTCCAATTCGTAACCACTACGCCAGCAGGGCTGCTGGTAATGACATAAGCCAGACACAAAAGAACAGGTGTAGGACCGAGCCAAGTAGAGAAAGGGTGAGCACAGGCAAAGGCACAGAGGCAGGCAGATCGGAGATATACGGGTTCACGGTGGCACCCTTGGGCGGGTTAGTGCCCTGTGACCCCGCTACCCATTTATTTATTATTATTATTACTTTTCCTTTCCCCGCCTCTTTTTTATCTGTCTACCATGTGTATCCCTGAATTTGGTCTGGTCCCTGCCATATTACCTGGTCCTCACCCCAGGAATGTTCATACAGTAGCTTTCCCCCTATGTCCCTTTTGCATTTTTTTAAAGCTTACCTCCGTGGACTCAATGTGTACTTGTCCTTTTGTGCTTGGTTTACTTCGCTTAGCATGCTTTCCTCCAGTTCTTCCCATGCAGTGATGTGCTTCAAACTTTCATCACTACTTTTTAGCGATGCGTAGTACTCCATTGTATGTATGTACCACAGTTTTTTTCCCCCCACTGAAAAAGAAGTCATTATTCTGATCCCACCAGCTGTACCATCTGTTATGCGCCTTCCTCCTTGGCAATCCGGTCTTTCTTGAGTGGTCCCATGAAAGCTTTTTTCTCTTCCACGGTCTGGAAATGGCCATGGCCCAACTTGGAGGTGGTGTCGATGAACTTGAGGTTGATCTTCTCCAGGGCACTGCGCTTGGTCTGCAACAGCAGGGACTTGTGCAGCGTCAGCACTCGCTTCTTGGTGCCCACCATGCCGCCCTTCAGCATACAAAATCATTGATCACTTCCCCATAGTGGACAAAGTCGCCCAGGGGGTTGATGCTCTTGTCAGAGAGATCGTAGTCGGTGGAGGCGTTGTTCTTGATAAGCTTGCCGTCCTTGACGAGGTAGCCCTGGCCAATCTTATAGATCTTCTTGTTGATCTCTGTGCAGTGGTGGTAGCCTTTCTGCCCAGCGCGGGCCATCGAGAAGGCCACACGGGCGGGATGCCAGGCCCCGATACAAGCCACCTTGCGCAACCCTCGGTGGATCTTTCGGGGCAGCTTCTTGGTGTACCAACGACTGGTGACCCCTTTGTAGCCTTTGCCCTTGGTCACCCCCGTGATGTCGATCATTTCATCCTGGCCAAACACCTGGTTCACTGGCACCAGCTTCTCTTGGGCCCAGTCCAGCTTCTCAGCCACGGAGCCCCCGTTCACCTGCATCTCCGTCAGGTGCGCCTTCTCCTGGCGCAGGGGGAGCAGGCGCGACTGGGTGTGGGTGATGGCGCGCATGACCGGGCAGGACTTCTTCATGCTGCTAAAGTCTTTCTCGAGCTGCTTCTTACCCTTGTCATCCTGCCACTTCTTGCAGTACTTGGTGAAAGCCTTCTTCTGCGACTAGTGCCAGTTCTTGTAGAACCGCCGCTTGCACTCGTCGTCACTGATGTGTTCCGCAAAGACCGTCTTGAAGGTCCGGAGGCCGCGAGGTGTCTCCACATAGCCCACGATGCCCACCACCACCATGGGAGGGGTCTCCATGATGGTCACGGCCTCCACCACTTCCTTCTTGTTCACCTTGGAGCCTGGCCTGTCAACCTCGCGCACAATGTGGGTCATGCCGGCCTTGTAGCCCAGGAAGGCCGTCAGGTGGACCGGCTTGGAGGCGTCATCCTTGGGGAAGCTCTTCACCTTCCCGCCGTGCCAGCTGCGGCGCTTCCGAGGCAGGAAGCCCAGAGACCCATGCTGGGGCGCCGAGAACTTCCGGTGTGACATTACATCGTTGATCCCCGCTGGTAGAGGTACCCCAGCTTTTTAATCCAATTGTCAGGTGATGGAAATTTGGGTTGTTTCCAATTCCTTGCAATTGTGAACTGTGCCAATGAACTTTGGAGCACAGATGTCTGACCTTGGTTTGTTTCTTGCCCAGTAAGGTGGTGGGGGGGGGGGGTTGCTGGGTCATATGGTAACTCTATTTCCATCTGTTTTAGATATCGCCAGTAGACCTCTTTCTTACACACATATGAGTCTCCCTGGATTTGTTTCACGTATGATGTGTCTGTGTCATTGTGTGGTCGTGGTCTCTTTTAAAACTTGATCGATGTTTTCTTTACATTGTTTGTCCTGAAGGTCTCTTTTGTACCCTAAAACAAGGAGTCAAGGAGATGCATGGGACTTGATTGCTGAAGGGGGGCAGGAGTGAAGAAATGGACCCAAAGGGTGTCCATACCACTTCTGGGCTCTGCTCTGGAGCTGTTGCCAGCTGTCCATAAACTGTTGGCACCTGTGGCCGAGGCTGCGGGCTGACCCCAGGCTTCTCTGGCAGAGGAGGGCTGCCTTCTGCTCCGGGATATGGGGGATGTCCGGAGGCTGAGGAAGGGGATCAGGTTGTGTTCAAGAGGCCCCTGGCATGGGAGTATACTGGCTCAGCTCTTCCTCTGCAGGGTCCCACAGAAGAGGTCCCCTGGCCTGGCCCCGATGCTAGACCCAGTGGCATACCTGCCCCTGAACTTGGAGGAGGCCCATCTCCTGCTCCAAGGCCTCGTGTCTGTGCAGCAGCCTCTCCATGCTCTCCAGATCCTTCCCAAGGTCCAGGACTCTAGCAAGGGCACCCTGTGGAGGACGGGCACATTACAGGCTTGGCCTCTGCCCTTCTGCCCAGGGTTCTCTTCGATCCTTTCTTCCTGGCTGGTCTTGGCCTTGGCCTTGGGCAGGTGACAGAGTCTGATTAGTGTCTGCACAGTGACACTGCGGGTGTTGGGGACAAGGCTGCTGGATGGAAAACCAGTACCTAGCAGGGGTCCCAGGTCTTCCTGTCAATTCCCTTCCTGCCTCCCTTCCATGGGGTCTCTGTCTCATAGGCCAGGTGTTTCTGAAACCGCATCAGCTTCTCTTTGTGGTCCCCAAGAGGGACAGGCTATTCCAGCTGCTGGCCCCACCCCTGGATCCAGTCGCCGTCCTGTGTGATGGTGGGGACATGAGTGCCCTGATGTTCATACTGCCTTGGCCCCAAGCGGTGACCCCGTCTACCCCTCGGGCTGTGCCAAGGAGTGAAATGCTGACCAGGCTCAGGGACAGCACAATAATTTTTCTTTCACCCAAGATGACAGGGCCCAGGCCCATTAGTATTCAGATCTAGGAAGTGGCTGGGCAGGGGCCATGGGTGGGTTCTCATGTGGAGGGTGCCCCTCACCCACCCCTGGGGCCCTGTCTACTCTGTCCATCAGGATGACAGGTGTCCACACGGGTCTGAGAATCAAGGGCCCTGGGCTCCAGTCCTAGCTTTGCCCCTGGAAAAGCCATTAAACTCTCCACATCCTGTTCCACCGCAGGCCGCCCCTTGGCCCCTAGTGGGGCTGAAGGTCACTTGTAAAGGTAAAATGGGGTTCAGGTGGGGTGCCCTCTGACATGGCTAGCAGCCATGAGAAAGCCGGCAGTAATCAGAGAGGTGTGAAGCTTGTGTCGCTGACCTTCTCCCAGGGCTTCCACTCAAGCCGGCCGCTCTCGTATCGTGTCCAGCAGGCCCTGAACCCAGGGGCCTGGCAGCACCCTGGCCTGCTCTCTCAGCGCAGCCTCCTGCGTAGTGGGAGGTGGGAGGTGGGAGGTGGACCCAGCCCTGAGTACCGAGTGTACCCCTGCTGGGGCTGGCTCACAGCCCATAGCCCTCACTATAAGTCTCTAACTCTCACTAACAGCTCTGCAGTTGAGGGTTGGCCAGGCTCCTGGGCAGAAGGAAGCAGGGGCCATGTGATATGGGCAGATCCAAATGCCCTCTGTGGTCCCCAGAGTGTGGCCTAACCCATCCCCATGCACTTCTGGGTGCATGGGAACCTCGGCTTGGTCACCAGCCCTGGATTGGAGCCCCTGGCTCCTTGGTAATCCCTCACCCACCAGCACAGGTTCGGTGTGCATACACACCTCACCCGTGTGCCCCAAACAGTCTGGATACCCCGGCCTTATCAGGGTCACGCCCATGACTGTCCCGGCCATCACCTCCCTGTCCTGTGTGCTCAGCACCTCTGGAAGGTGCCATGCTTCTGGATCAGCCGCTCCACCTCTTCCACAGAGCCTTCCAGGGCACTGGCTTCCTGGGAGACCTGGGGCAGCCATGGAGGTGACACAGAGGTGTGGGGGGGGGATCGGGGGCACAGATGGTGGTTCAAAGGGAACCCTAGACAGCAACATCTGCCAGAACCTTGGTTTACAGCCTGGGCTCTCTGGGAGTGCATCAAGGGGCCTGCGGCTGGGGGTGGGGAGGTGGGTGCTGAGCAGGAGGGGAAGGAACCTGAGGAAGAAGAGCACTCCAACCTGGGGGCCATTAGGAACATGCCAACTTCTGATGAGGTGGGGAGGAGCCCCATCAATTTCCAACCAAACCGTGTAGGGATTGGCTGGCCGGGGCCAGGTGTGGGGAGGAGATGGCCCTGAGTGACCTGAGGCTCAGGTGTCCCCTTGGCCACTTGGGAAGACACACTATCTAGCTCCGTATCAGAATAGCAGCCAGTGATCCAGGAAGCAAGGGGGATTGGGGTGGTACTACAGGAGGACTGGAGGTCCTGGGGTCAGTGTGTCTGTGTGTGGTGAGGGGAGCTGTCTCCTGGGCCTGCAGGATCTTGTCCAGATGCCACAATGTCTGAGGAAGAGCTGCTTGCGGTGCATGGCCTGCCGTCTCCCTTGCTTCCGTTCCCAGGCCTGAAAGACCTGCTCCCAAGCATCCTGCATGGCGCATAGCCTTTCCTGGACCTGGGCATGGGCATGGACACAACCGAAGGTGGTGCTGAGGGAAGCTCCAGAGAAAAGGTGCCTGACTGTTCCACCCAAGGGGAGGGTATTGTTTGTGTTTCCACAGGGAAAGAGGGACCAGATATAAAGCCAGTGCCAGATGAATGCAGTGTGCCCGCACGGAGTGGGGAGCCAGTGGAGGGGCCTGAGGGCTGGACTCCCATACCAGCTATGTGGACAACTGCCCCTGCCCCAAGAAGAATTTACTTCAGAGGACAGCACTGAAGCTGCATCTAGGAGAGAGGGGCATGTTTGATCAGAGCAAATGGGAGCAAAGAAGGGGGAGGAAGAGAGAGTGGAGCACATCCTGGCCCATCAAGCCTGGAGGACGATATCCCGGCTCTGAACAGCCAATGGACAGAGTGGACAATGTGGCTGATCCCACTATGAGACACACCGTCCATTGATGGCCCAGGGCCCTAAGTGGGACAACACTGGAGACTCAGGGTTAGAACTGGCCCAGACTGATCCTATGACACTGAGGCAAACCTCTAAAAGTGTGTGGCAGAGCAACCGTGGGAGCAGAGCAGGGAGCCCCTGAGGTAGTACAAAGGACAGACTCTGGGGCCAAAGCATGGTACCCCATTGGACCTGACTGAAGGACACACCTAGAGATTAAAAATCAGACCTTCATCTATGAATAGGTTTTTCTTTCTTTAAAATTTTTTTCTTTTATTTTATTCTTAAAAAAGCATTTTATTAGGGACTCATACAACTCTTATCACAATCCATACTTACATCAGTTGTATAAAGAACATCTGTACATTCCTTGCCCTCATCATTTTCAAAGCATTTGCCTTCCAAAATTAATTTATTCTTCTATGGGTAATTGGTTTCCTTTTTGTTGTCATTGCTGTGTTCTCACTCATTGCCTATCTTGCAATGACTTGATTTTTGGTGCATATTATTATCTCTACAGACCTATCTAGATACGATAGACTGCATGAATAGTTTGGAGGAGAAAACAAGGGGACCAATAGTTCCGGGGGAATAGGGGAGTGGGAGAGAAGGGGGCAAAGGGGTAGTGCTGACCAACCCAGGGACAGGGGAGCAATAAGTTATCCAAAATCAGTAGCAAGGAGGGTGTGAGTGGTCTGGTAGGGATTCAGCAAGGGCAAGGTAACCGAGAGAAATTACTGAAACCCAAATGAAGGCTGAGCATGATAGTGGGACAAGAGGAAAGTAAAAGGAAATAGAGGAGAGAACTAGGTGACAAAGGGTATTTATAGAGGTCCAAAGACTGTAATGTACATATGTAAATATATTTATATGAGTGTAGGAAAACAGATCTATGTGCATATATTTATAGGTTTAGTACTAAGGCAGCAGATGGACATTGGGCCTCCACTCAAGCACTTACTCAATGCAAGAGCACGTTGTTCTATTAAATTGGCATTCCAGGATTCACACCTTCCCGACACGATTGCTGAAGAAAAATGTGTGCATAAGCAAATGTGGTGAAGGAAGTTGACGGTGCCCGGCTATCAAAAGATATAGCGTCTGGGGTGTTAAAGGCTTGAAGATAAATAAGCGGCCATCTAGCTGAGAAGTATCAAAGCCCACATGGAAGAAGACCACCAGCCTGGCTGACCACGAGGTGTAGAAGGGACCAGTTATCAGACATCAAAGAACTAAAAATCGTATCAGTGGGTGCCCACCTTCCTGATACGATCAGTGAAGACAAACGTGTGCATAAGCAAATGTGGTGAAGAAAGCTGATGGTGCCTGGCTGTCAAAAGATATAGCATCTGGGATCTTTAAGGCTCAAAGATAAACAAGTGGCCACCTAGTTCAGAAGCAACAAAGCCCACATGGAAGAAACACACCAGCCTGTGTGACCACGAGCTGTCGAAGGGATCATGAGGTATCAAGAATCAAAGAACAAAAAATCATATCATTGAAAATGTGGGTGAGTGCAGAGTGGAGACTCAAAGCCCATTGGTAGCCAACCGGACACCCTTTACTGAAGGGTTGTAGGGAGGAGATGAGCCAGTCAGGGTGCAGAGTAGCAACGATGAAACATATAACTTTCCTCTAGTTCTAAAATGCTTCCTCCCCCCACTCTCATGATCCCAATTCTACCTTACAAATCTGGCTAGATAAGAGGGTGTACATAGGTACAGATAGGAACTGGAAACACAGGGAACGCAGGACAGATGACTCCTTCAGGACCAGTGGTGAGAGTGGCGATGCCTGGAGGGTGGAGAGAATGTGGGGTGGAAAGGGGAAATTGATTACAAGAATCTACAAATAGCCTCCTCCCTGGGGGAGGGACAGCAGAGAAGAAGGAAGGGGGAGACTTTGGACAGTGCAACATATGATAAAATAATATTAATTTATGAATGATGAAGGTTTCGTGAGGTAGGGGGGAATGGGGAGGGAGGGGGAAATTGAACAGCAGATATTAAGGGCTCAAGTAGAAGGCAAATGTTTTGAGAATGATGGTGGCAACAAATGTACATATGTTCTTTTAAAAAAAACCCCTTTTATTATTTAAGCTTAATTTATTCCCAAGCCATGAGTTTTTGCTTCTTCAGTTTCTTCTGGGAAATCTTTCTCTTCAGTGCAACCTCCTCTTCTGGCTTGGGAACGATTTGTTCCTTCTCAGTCAGGATCATTTCAATGTGGCAGGGGGAGCTCCTGTGTGGATTAATCTAGCCAAGAGCTCTCTAAGTCCGGTGGTGCATCTTGGGGGCTTTGTTCACCTGGATGTGCTCGATGACCTGAGAATCCACATCTAAACCCTTAAGTTCAGCATGACTTTCTGCATTTTTAAGCATGTGAACCAAAAATTCAGCACTCTTTTTGGGCTACCAACTCTGGGTCCCACCCCACTGTTTGGCCTGGGCACATCTACCAACACCATCATTGTCCCGTCGGAAAGGCACACACTGCTTATGCAGAGTGACGTCTTTCAAGTATTTGGTGGCTTTCCAGATGTGCATGCCTTTGATGGCCCGGGCAGTTTCACGGGTGTTTTTGAAGTGGACCCGGAGATTCGACCCTCTGTATTTTCAGGATTTTGTAGGGTTTTCTGGATCAAATGAGTAGCGAACCATTTTAGCAGGTCACCTGAGGCCGCTACAGTTAGAGGAAGAGCCTGTACATATGTTCTTGACACAATGCATGTATGTATGAATTGTGATAGGAATTGCACGAGCCCCCAATAAAATGATTAAAAAAATAGAAAAGAAAGGTGCTTGGCCCTGTGGGGCCAGGGTGCGGTGGTCCAGTGGGCTGGGGGAGGGCCAGAAAGGGGAGCTGACCTCCACGGCGGACGGCCCTGTAGCCTGGAGCACCTGCTGTCCCCGCTGGGTGGCGCACTGGTGCAGCTCCTTCTGGGCCTCCAGCTTGGCCCGCAGCTCTTGGTGGACACTGAAGCTTTGGGCTCCACTACCGGGGTCTTGGGGCTCCTCCACCACCTGCAAATCTCACTGCACACTGGCTGCCCAGGAGGCATAGTCTTGCACCTGGAGCCTGGGAGAGCACGGGGTGAGGGGACCTGGTACCGAGGCAGCGTCACAGCCGGCCTGAGTCCACCACCACTCATGTCCAAACCTCCATGTCTCTGCCGCTCAATCCCACAGCCTTACCAAGTGTCTACTCGGCCTCAGCTCTGCCCGCCACCCCTCCTTCCCACCCAGTTCTCCAGGGCCAATGAAGTCCCTCATGGGCCGCTTGATAGCTTTGCCCACCCATCCACAACTTTTCCAGACCCCCACTTAGAGGTAGCCTTTGGTGGCCTTGTGTGAGAGCCGAGGGACTCAGGACTCTTGTCCCTTCACTGCCTCACTGTGCAGATGGAGGTTTTTGGTGTTTTTTTTTTAATTTAAATTTAAATTTATTTATTTTATTGGGGGCTCTTACAACTCTTGTTACAATCCATACACCAATTGTATCTGACATAGTCATACGTATATTGCCATCATTCTTTTCTAGACATTTACTTTCTATTGAGCCCTTGGGATCAGCTCCTCTTTTTTTCCTCCTCCCCCAATCATGGTTCCTTGGTAGATTATAGATTGTTATTATTTTCATATCTCACATCGACCATTGTCTCTTTTATCCTCAGGTTTCTGTTGCTCCTCTCCCTGCGAGGGGTGTGTGGTTATATGTCATTCATTGCTATCGGTTCCCGTTCCTCCCATCCTCTACCTCCCTTCCCCCTACCCTTTTGGTATCTCTATTCCCATTCCTGTTCCTGGGTTCCATGTGTCGTGAGTTTTATCTCTTGCTAATACCTATTCACTCTAGTCCAGAGTGGGAAGCGGCACTGGGGTGATGATAGTGGGGGGTGAGGAGGCCTCAAGTTGTCAGAGGCAGATTGTGTGATTCATTGGTGCGATCCATGTCTCCTCAGGGGGGCCTCCACCCAGTGGGACACAGCATCTGGGAGGCTTGTGGCTTTCTCCTGAGACAGCATGGTGGCCAAGGGCCCGAGCATTGAGTGTGGGACTCTGGGCCTGGGGTGGCAGCACTTGCAGAAGCCACCCCCTCCCCCAGGCACCCACCTGGATACGGACGAGCACGTGAGACAGTTGGCTGTGAACTTTGAGGGTGGCCTCAGCGTCTCAGAGCAGGTGGGGTCTGGCCTGAGTCAGCTCCCACAGCTCCAATCAGGCAGCCCTGCCCCCAGGCGGGGGTCAGCAGTTATCCCAGCATGCTCATTCCTCCCCCTCAGCTTCTGTCTGGTCAACCCTTCAGCTTCCTGGCTGGGTTTAGAATTTGTCCTAAGCTCCCAACGGGCCACCGTCCTGAGATCTTGCTCGGCGCTTTAGGCCTTTCTGCAAACTCTCCTCCCAGGAGCACATTATCACTAGCAGTTTACCCCTTGCTCTAACGATGCTCTAGGAGGCCTGCTTGGGAAGTGTTGGGCTGTTGCCTGGTTCAGTCCCACTAACTGCTCCTCAGGATAAATAAGAGGTTCCCTGCTCCTGGAAAGATTTACTGACTTGCAAACCCTCTGGAGGATCCCCATGAGTCAGCAGGTGGGGTCATTCTAAAGCCCAGCACACGGCAGGTAGCCACGTTGTGTGCCACCCAGGCATGCTGTGTGTTTGGAGGAGACTGCACACCCTTCAAAGGTAGAAGCTGCACCCCTCCATGGTTCTTGCATGCAGCAAATGCCGGGCCCCTGAACTCCGGGCCAGCCTCTGGGCTAGGATCATGGGCAAATCGGGATCTCGCCTAAGCTCCATCTGGGCTGGAAACGCAGTAGCTTGTACTGTGACCTGGGTCAGCCTGGGGCTGTGCAGGGCATCCTCAGCCCAGCTCAACTCTTCCCAGAACGCCCCTGCAGGTGCAGTGAGCCCGTGGCTTGGGAAAGTGACCCTGCTAAGTGGGCTTTGTGACCAGGCTCCCTGATCCACCGACCCAGCTTTGCCTACTCCACAGGCCGCAGACAGCAGGGGCTGCCCTGGGTTCCCTGAACTCGGGCCCTCTCCAGAGACAGTGGTTTGGCAGAGCCGCAGCACAGCAAGGGTCTCCCTGGAAGCCTCTTCATCCCATGCCCAGCACCTCCTCCCAAACTCACCCCTGCTCCAGGTTGCTGGTACTCACTGTAGGTCCTGTCACCACTGCTGGGCCCTGGGGGCAGTGCTGGGCCGCCACTCCAGCAGCCTCTCCGCTAGTGGGGCAGGCTGCCCCCTGGTGGCCACCCATCTTCACTTGGTGCCGAAACATTGCAAACTTGGTTAAGAGGAGCTGAGAAGAGAGGAGAGGGGTCCCAGGGGGCCCTGGCTGGTGGGCTGTGAGACACCTCAGTGAGTGACTGGGCAGGGCAGGACTGAACAGCCACAGAACTTGCCCCTCTACGCAGAGAGGGGAATAGGAAGCCACAGCTGTCCTCAGTCCAGACTGATGTTCCACATCAGCCCCTTGTGCATGCAGCCCCCCTCCACTACCCGTCTTCATTCGGCTCCAGGGCACCTTCCTTGCCCCTAGCCCCTTCCTCACTAGGGTGTGCTCATAGTCCTCTCTCCTCTGGCCACCTGCTGCTGGCTGCTCAGCCAGCTCTGCAAGTCCTCGGCTTCTCTCAGGAAGCCCTGCAGTGCCAGCATCCTCTTCAGATCCTGGCCCCTGTGGTGACAGCCTGAGTCCCCCAACAGTTAGTGTGCATGTGTCCACACTCTGGAGGTCAAGGGACCCAATCAAAGGGGCTGCCTGAAGGACAAGGTTCTTCATGGTCTTTGCCCAGGCTGCTCCTCTGGATTCAAGAAGCAAACCCAGGGCATGGGGAGTTGGGGCTGGCGAGGGTGTGGCTGTGGGGAAGGGCATTTGACTGGAGCCAGGGAGCTGAGCCCCTGCCCTGCAGGCTCTCCTCAAAAGTTTGTGGGAAGAGGAAACAGTGAAGGACTCATCTTTTCCTGACAATGTCAACATGGCCTCTGTCACGGTTCTCTTCAAGGCAGGGGTAGCATCTAGGGGAATAAGCAACCCCAGCCAGGTTTCTGGTACCCACGGATGCAGTGACCCTCACTGTTGGGCTGCCAACTCCCGCAGTGTCTGCAGCTGCTTCCAGAGCTTCCCCTGCATCACACCCAGCTGCTCTGAGACCTCAGTTACAAGGATCTACGTATAACTTCCTCCCTGGGGGATGGACAACGGAAAAGTGGGTGAAGGGAGACAAAATATGTAAGATCTGACAAATTATCAAGGGTTCATGAGTGAGGGGGGAACAGGGAGGGCGGAGAAAAATGAGGACATGATGCCAGGGCCTTAAGTGGAGAGCAAATGTTTTGAGAATGATGAGGGCAATGAATGTACGGATGTGCTTTACACAACTGATGTATGTATGGATTGTGATAAGAGTTGTATGTGCCCCTAATAAAATGAATTTTAAAAATTAAATCATTATAATTTCTAAGGACAATGCCATTTGTATTTCAAAGCAACATTCACGAAAGCTATTTTTTCACCTTCACTATCTTCTATTTAGTTTTAGATAGTGAAAAAAACAATTCTTATGCCTTTTTATGAGATGTAATGCAAGTAGACATAAATTTATGCATAATTAAAAATTTCAATGAACAAAATATTTTGTTAAAGAATTTGACCTTTTGTGAAAATCATCGAAAGCATATAGCATTTTATTGAAGGGTTGGGAATGTTTTCCTCTATTTTATTCTAGTATTTGGTCTGAGGTTCTTACGGCATATTCTGATTGTTGTCATGTAAGAGAATGTACATTCCATATAAGAGAAAACTTTCCTTATAATATTTTCCTATCCATTGCTTCCTGCTGAATCTCTCATTTGTTCTTTTATCATTATTTTTTCCTATAAAAAACCCAGGCTGCTTAATTTTATTCTTATTAATCATTTATATAAGTTAGGAAAATATTTATTATATATACATTTTTATTAAAAATCTTTTATTGGAGACTCTTACAACTTTTGTTGCAATCCATATTGATTGCATCAGGCATTTTGTACATATGTTGCCTTCATTCCTTTATAGACATTTCTTTCTTTTTCTTTTTTAAAATCATTTTATTGGGGCTCATACAACTCATCACAATCCATACATACACCAATTGTGTAAAGCACACTTATACATTCGTTGCCTTCATCATTCTCAAAATTTGCTTTCCTCTTGGGTTCCTGGAATCAGCTCATTTCCCCTTCCCCCTCTCCCCCTCTCACCCTGCTCCTCTTCCTTCATGAACCCTTAATAATTTATAAATTATTATTTCCTCTTATCTTACACTGCGCGGCGTCTCCCTTCACCCAATTTTCTGTTGCCCATCTCCCAGGGGGGAAGTTATATGTAGATCTTTGTGATCGGTTTCCCATTTCTACACCCACTTCCCTCCCAGTATCGCCACTCTCACCGCTGGTCCTGGGGGGTTCATCTGTCCTGGATTCCCTGTGTTTCCAGTTCCCATCTGTACCGCTGTGTATCTTCTGGTCTAACCAGGTTTGCAAGGTAGAATTGGGATCATGAGAGGTGGGGGGAGGAAGTGTTTAATAACTAGAGGAAGGTTGTGGGTTTCATTATTGCTACACTGAACCCTGAGTGACTCATCTCCTTCCCACTACCCCTCCGCAAGGGATGTCCAGTTGTCTACAGGTGGGCATTGGTCCCCCGTCATGCACTCCCCTCATTCACGATGATATAATCCCCACTCCCGCCTTTGTTGCTTGAAAACTGGTCCCCTCAGCACTTCATGATCACACATGTTGGTGTGATGCTTCCATGTGGGCTTTGTTGCTTCTGGGCCTGCTTGTTTACTTTCAAGCCTTTAAGACCCGGGACACTATATCGCTTGATAGCCGGGCACCATCAGCCTTCTTCACCACACTTACTTATGCACACATTCATCTTCAGCGTTTATGTGGGGAAGGTGATCACACAATAATGGTTTTTGTTCTTTGGTGTCTGCTACCTGATCCCTTCAACACCTCGTGTTCACTTAGGCTTGTGTGCTTCTTCTCTGTGGGCTTTGTTGCTTCTGAGCTAGATTTCAGCCTGTTTGCCTTCAAGCCTTTAAGACCCCCAGAGTTTCATTATAATGTGCAGAGAGTGGCTATGAGCCAAACCCACTCGACTGCACCCAACAACAATAACAACAGGACTTGTGCTTCTAACAATATGCTGAAGAAGACCTTAAGAGAATCTCCCCTTCGTTTAGAGCAGCGGCTCTCGACCTGTGGGTCGTGTCTACTTAGGGGGTCAAACAGCCCTTTCATGGGGTGGCCTTAATTATAGCAGTAGCAAAATTACAGCTATGATGTAGCAACAAAAATAATTTTATGGTTGGTTGGTCATGACTACATGAGGAACTGGATGAAAGGGTCGTGAGTAAGAATGTTGAAAACCACTGTCCAAGAGGAAGACTCAATTCTTGATACAGTTGAAGGGCAACAAAATAGAGTCAGCCCCAATATAGATGGGATAGCACAGTGGCTGCAACAATAAACACAAGCCAAAGAAACACTGCAAGGATGGCACAAGACGGGACAGTGTTTCATTATATTGACATAGAGTTGCTATGTGTCAAAATCCACAAGAAAAAAAATAGGACTTGTTTTTCTAACAATGTACCTAAGTAGACCTTAAGAGAATCTCCTATTAGTTTAGCGCAGCGGTCCTCAAACTGAGGGTTGTGACCCCTTTTGGGGAACGAATGACCCTTTCATGGCAGTGGGCCGTTCATTAAAGTGGAAAAATTAGAGTTATGATGTAGCAATGAAAATAATTTCATGATTTGGCAGTCACCACTACATGAGGAATGGTATGAAAGAGTCGTGGCATTAGGAAGGTTGAGAACCACTTCCCTAGAGGAAGACAGAATTCTTGGTAGAGTAGAAGGGCAGCAAAGGAGAGGCAGCCCCTACAAGATTGATTAACCCAGTGGCTGCAACAATGAGCACAAGCAAATGAACAACTATGAGCATGGCATTGGACTGGGCAGCATTTCATTATATTGTGCATAGAGTTCTTGTGACCAGAAACCCACTCAACAGCACTCAACAAAAATAACTACAGGACTTGTGCTTCTAACAATATGGTGAAGTAGGACTTAAGAGAAAGTCCTTTAACTTTAGAGCAGCAGTTCTCAACCTGTGGGTCGCGCCCCTTGGGAGGGTAGAATGACCCTTTCACAGGGGTGGCCCAATTCATAACTGTAGTACAATTACAGTGACAAAGTACCAATGAAAATAATTTTATGGTTGCTGGTCCCCACTAAATGAGAATCGATATGAAAGGGTAGTGGCATTAGGAAGGTTAAGAACCACTTCTCTAGGGCAAGACACAAATTTGGTACAGATGGGAAGGAAGAGAGCGGCAGTCTCCAACAAGTTGGATTAGCACAGTGGCTGCAACACTGAGGCCAAGCACACAAGCACGGTGAGGGTGGCACAGGACAGGGCAGCGTTTCATTATATTGTGCATAGAGTTGCTAAGAGTCAAAACCCACTCGACGGAACTTAACGACAATAACTACAGGACGTGTACTTCTAACAATATGCTGAACTAGATCTTAAGAGAAACTCCTCTAAATTTAGAGTAGTGGTTCTTAACTTGTGGGTCGCGACCCCTATGGGGTTTCAGACGAGCCTCTCACAGGTGTTGCCCAATTCATAACAGTAGAAAAATCACAGTAATGGAGTAACAATGAAAAAAAATTACTGTTGGAGGATCACCAAAACATTAAGAATTGTATAAAGGAGCCATGCCATTAAGAAGGTTCAGAAACACTGCCCAAGAGGAATACACAAAACGTGGTACTGCAGAAGGGCAGCAAGTGAGAGGCAGACCCTACAAGATGGAATAGCTCAGTGGCTGCAACAATGAGTGCCATCAACAAACCACTGTGAGGACGGCACAGGACGGGGCAGCGTTTCATTATATTGTGCATAGAGTTGCTGAGAGTCAAAACCCACTCGATGGCAACTAACAGCAACACAAAAAGGACTTGAACTTCTAACAATATGCTGATGTAGATCTTAAGAGAAATCCTCTTAGTTTAGAGCAGGGTTCTCAATCTATGAATCACGAACCCTTTTGGGGAGTGAGTGGGTTGAATGACCCTTTCACAAGGGTTGCCTGATTCATAAGATTAGCAAAATTACAGTAATGAAATATCAGCGAAAATTTTGTATGACTGGGGGTCCACCACTATATTGGGAACTGCATGAAAGGGTCGTGGAATTAGGAAGATTGAGAACCACTGTCCGAGAGGAAGACACAAATGTTGGTAGAGTAGAAGGGCAGCAAAGGAGAGGCAGCCCCTCCAAGTTGGAATAGCTCAGTGGCTGAAACAACCAGCGCAAGCAAAGAACCACTGTGAGGAATGCACAGGATGGGGGAGCATTTCGTTATATTTTGCATAGAGTTGCTATGAGCCAAAACCCACTTGAAGGCACCTAAATACAATAACCACAGGACTTTTGCTTCTAACAATGTGCTGAAATATATCTTAAGAGACATTCTTCATAGTTTGGAGCAGAAATTCTCAACCTGTGGGTCACGACTCCATTTGGGTGATGAACTACCCTTGCACAGGGGTCGCCCAATTCATAGCAGTAGCTTCATTACAGTTATGAAGTAGCAATGAAGATAAATTTATGACTGGGATTGTACCCACTACATGAGGAGTGGTATAAAAGGCCTGTGGCATTATAGGAAGGTTGAGAGCCACTGTCCTCGAGCAAGACAGAAATCTTGGCAGAGCAGAAAGGCAGAAAATGAGAGGCAGACCCCCAGATGATAGATTAGCGCAGTGGCTGCAACAATGAGTGCAGACAAGAAACCACTGTGAGGATGGCACAGGACGGGGCAGCGTTTCATTATCTTGTGCGTAGAGTTGCTGAGAGTTGAAACCCACTGGGCAACACCTAACAACAATCACTGTAGGACTCATGCTTTTCACAATATGGTGCTGTAGATCCTAAGAGAAACTCCTCTTAGTATAGAGCAGTGGTTCTCAACCTGTGGGTCGCTAGCCCTTTGGGGGGGTCAAATGACCCTTTCACAGTGGAGGCCTGATTCATAACTGTAGCAAAATTAAAGTTACGAAGTAGCAATGAAAATAATTTTATGATTGGGGGTTCATCACTACCTGAGAAAATGAATGAAAGGGCAGTAGAGGGGCAGCAAAAGAGAGGGAGCCCCCCAAAAGTTGGATTAGCCCATGGCTGCAACAATGACAACAAGCAAAATAACCACTGTGACGGTGGCCCGAGACGGGGTCACGTTTCATTATCTTGTGTATAGAGTTGCTATGAGCCAGCACACACTCAAAGGCACCAAACAAAAACAACAGGACTGTGCTTCTATGAATATGCTGAAGTAGACCTTAAGAGAAACTCCCCTTAGTTTAGACCAGTGGTTCTCAAACTGTGTCACAGTGCCTTTAGAAGACTAATGAACCTTTCACATGGGTGGCCTGATCCATAACAGAAGCGAAATTACAGTTATGATGTAGCAATGAAAATATTTTATGGTTGGGGTGTCACCACTACATGATGACTGGTATGAAAGAGTAGTGGCATTCAGAAAGTTGAGAACCACTATTCTTGAGGAAGACACAAATCTTGGTACGGAAGGGCAGGAAAAGAGAGGTAGTCCCTAACAAGATGGATTACCACAGTGGCCGCAACAATGAGCGCAAACAGAAGAACCACTGTGAGGATCCACAGGGCAGGACAACGTTTCATTCCATTGTGCATAGAGTTGGTATGAGCCAAAACCCACTCGAAGGCAGCCAAAAACAAGAACAGGATTTGTGCTTCTAACAATATGCTGAAACATACCTTAAAAAGAAACTCCTCTTAGTGTAGAATAGCAGTTCTCAAACTGTGGGTCGTGATGCCTTTTGGGGGGTGGGGGAGAGAATGACTATATCACATGGTGGCCTGATTCATAACAGTAGCATAATTTTAGTTATAAAGTAACAAGGAAAGTAATTTTATGATTGGGGGGGGGGTCACCAATACATGAGGAATGGTGTGAGAGCGTCGTGCATTAGGAAGTTTGAGAACCACTGCCCTAGAGGAAGACACAAATCTGGGTAGAGTAGAAGGTCAGCAAATGAGAGGCAGTCCCCCAAAAGATGGATTAGCACAGAGACTGCAACAATGAGCGAAAGCAAAAGAAAAGTGTGAGGGTATTAGAGGATGGAACAGTGTTTCATGATACTGTGCATAGAGTTGTTATGAGCCAACTATGAGCCAAACCCACTCGACAGCCCCTAACAACAATAAGAACAGGACTCGTGCGTGTAATAATATACTGAGCTAGAGCACAGGAGAAACTGCTCTTAATTTAGAACAGCGGTTCTCAACCTGTGATTTGTGACCACTTTGGTTGGTTAACAACCCTTTCACAGGGTGACTAGATTCATAAGACTTGCAAAATTACAGTTATGGAAAAACAGTAGAAAAAAACCTTAATTCTTTGGGGACCACCACTACACATTGGGAAGTGTATGGAAAGGTCATAGAAATAGGAAAGGTGAGAAACACTGTCCTAGAGGAAGACGCAAATACAGTAGAAGGGCAGCAGAAGAGAGGAAGTCCCTACAAGACGGATTTGCACGGTGGCTGCAACAATGAGCGCAAGCAAAGAACCACTGTGAGGATGATGCAAGTCTGGGCAGGCCTGTATTATATTGTGCACAGGGTTGCTATGAGCCGAAACCCTCTCCACGGCCCGAACATCAATAACAGGAGGAATCATACATCTAACAGTATGCTCAACTAAACCTTGAGAGAAACTGCTCTTAGTTTAGAGCAGCCGTTCTCAACTTGTGAGTGGTAAATCCTTTGGGGGTGTTCAAATGACCCTCCCATAGGCGTGGGCCGATACGTAACAGTAGCAAAATTACAGTTATGAAGTAGCAACAGTATAATTTTTTTGGGTGGGGGGGTCATTACTACACGAGGCACTGTATGAAAGGGTCGTGGCATTAGGATTGTTGAAAACCACAGTCCTACAGGAAGACACAAGTCTTGATACAGTTGAAGGGCCACAATATAGAGTCAGCCCCCAAATAGATGGTATAGCATAGTGGCTGCAGCAATGAGCTCAAGCTAAGGGAACACTGTGAGGATGGCATAAGATGGGGCAGCGTTACATTATATGGAGCATAGAGTTGCTATGAGTCAGAACCCACTCGACTGCACCTGACAACAAAACAACAGGACTTGTGTTTCTTATAATGTGCTGAAGTAGACCTTAAGAGAAACTTCTATTAGTTTAGTGCAGCGGTTCTCAACTTTTGGGTCACGAGCCCTGTTGGGGGATGAATGAACCTTTCATAGTGGTCGCCCAGTCATAACAGTAGAAAAATTAGAGTTACAAAGTTGCAATGAAAATAATTTTATGATTTGGCAGTCAGCACTATATGAGGAACGGTATGAAAATGTTGTGGCATTAGGAAGGTTGAGAACCACTGCCCTAAAGGAAGACATAAATCTTGGTAGAGCAGAAGGGCAACAAAAAATAGCCAGCCCCCCCCCCCCCAATATGGCTCCAACAATGAGCACTAGCAAACAACCACTGTCAGGATGGCACAGGTCTGGGAAGCATTTCATGATATTGTGCAGAGATGCGATGAGCCAAAACCCCCTCCACGGAACTTAACAACAATAACAACAGGGCTTGTGTGTTTAACAATATGCTGAAGTAAATCTTAAGAGCAACTCTTTTTAGTTTACAGCAGGGTTCTCAACATTGGGTCGTGAACACTTTCAGGTGGGGGGTGTTTCGAAACACCCCTTCACAGTGATGGCCTGATTCATAACAGTAGCAAAAGTACAGTTATGAAATATCAATGAATATAATTTTATGTTTGGGGTCCACCACTACATTGGGAACTGTACGAAAGGGCCGCAGAATTAGGATGTATGAGAAACATTGTCCTAGAGGAAGACACAAATGTTGGTACAGCAGAAGGGCTGCAAAAGTCAGGCAGCCCCTACAAGATGGAATAGATGCAGCAGTGAGCGCAAGCAAAGGACCACAGTGAGATGGCACGAGATGGGGCCGAGTTTCATTATATTGTGCATACAGTTGCTATGAGCCAACACACACTCAAAGGCACCAAACAATAATAAAAAGAACTTGGGCTTCTAAGAATATTCTGAAGTAGACCTTACGAGAAACTCCTATTCGTTTAGACCATTGGTTCTCCAACTGTGTGTCGAGACGCCTTTGAGGAGACTAACGAACCTTTCACATGGGTGGCCTGATCCATAACAGAAGCAAAATTACAATGATGATGTAGCAATGCAAATATTTTATGGTTGGATGTCACCACTACATGAGGAATGGTGTGAAGTGGTTGTGGCATTTGGAAAGTTGAGAACCACTGCTCTAGAGGAAGACACATATCTCGGTACAGAAGGGCAGGAAAAGAGAGGCAGTGCCCAACAAGATGGATTAGCACAGTGGCTGCAAAAATGAGTGTGAGCAAAGGAACCACTGTATGGAAGTCACAGGACGGGAAAGCATTTCATTACATGGTGCATAGAGTTGGCATGAGCCTAAACCCATTCGAAGGCACCAAACAACAGGATTTGTGCCTCTAACAATATGCTGAAGAAGACTTTAAAAGAAACTCTTAGTGTAGAGTAACAGTTCTCTAACTGTGGGTCACGACGTCTTAGGAGGGAACAATGAGCATTTCACATGGGTGACCTGATTCATAACAATAGCAAATTTATAGTTATGGTGTAACAAGGAAAATAACTTTATGATTGGGGGGAGGTCACTAGTACATGAGAAATGGTGTGAAAGAGTCATGACATTAGGAAGGTTGAGAACCACTGCCCTAGAGGGAGACATAGATCTAGGTACAGTAGAAGGGCAGCAAAAAGAGGCAGCCCACAGCACGGTGGAATACAACAGTGGCTGCAACAATCCGCACAAGCAAAAGAACCACTGGGAGGATGGCGCAGGAGAGGACACCTTTCCATCATATTGTGCTTAGAGTTGCTAGGCGTCGAAAGCTACACAACAGAATCTTACAATAACTATAGGATTTGTGCTTCTGACAATAGGGTGAAGTAGATATTAAGAGAAACTCCTCTTAGTTTAGACCAGCGGTTTTTATCCTGTGGTTTGCGACCACTTTTGGCGATCGAATGACCCTTTCACAGGTGTGAAATGATTCATAACTGTAGGAAAATTACAGTTACGAAGTAACAATAATGTTATGATGGGGGTCACCACTACATGAGGAACTGTGTGAAAGGGTCATGGCATTAGGAAATTTGACAACCACTGCCCTAGAGGAAGACACAAGTCTTGGTACAGTTGAAAGGCCACAAAAAAGAGGCAGCTACCCAAAAGTTGGATTAGCACAGTGGCTGCAACAATGAGCACAAGCAAAAGAACCACTGTGAGAATGGCATAGGATGGGAAAGCATTTCATTATATTGTGCATAGAGTTACTATGAGCCAAAACCCACTCGATGGTACCTAACACCAATAACAACAGAACTTGTGCATCTACCAGTATGCTGAATTCTATCTTAAGAGAATCTCCTCTTAGTTTAGAGCAGGGGATCTTCACCTGTGTGTCGCGACCCCTTTGTGGGTATGGAATGAAAATTTCACAGGGGTGTCGTGACTCATAACAGTAACAAAATTACAGTTATGAAGCTGCAATGAAATCATTTTTATGGTTGGGGGGGTCACCACTAAATGAGAATCGATATGAAAATATCATGGCATAAGGAAAGTTGAGAACCACTGCTCTAGAGGAAGTCCCAAATCTTGGTATGAAAGGGCAGGAAAAGGGAGGCGGTCCCCAACAAGATGCATTAGCACAGTGGCTGCAACAATGAGCGCAAGCATAGAACCACTGTGAGGATGTCACAAGACAGGGCGGCGTTTCATTATATTGTGCGTAGAGTTGCTATGAGACATACCCACTCGACGGCACCCAACAACAACAACAAATGGACTTGAGCTTCTAACAGTATGGTGAAATAGACCTTATGAGAAACTCCTCTAAATTTAGAGCAGCGGTTCTCACCATGTGGGTCGTGACCCCTTTGGGGCTTAGACGAACCCTTTACAGGGTGGCACTATCCATAACTTGTAACAAAATGAGAGTTACGAAGTAGCAAAGAATATAATTTTATGATTGGGGGTCTACCACTACAAAGGAAACTGTATGATATTTATATTTGCATGTACATGTCTTTGTCTAGACCTCTATAAATGCACTTTGACTCCTAGCTCTTTCCTCCATCTCCCTTGACTTTCCTCCTCTCCCACTACTATGCTCCGTCCCCACCTGGGTTACAGCTATACCTCTTCTTTACGTAACCTTACCCTTGATCATTCCCTACCAGGCCTGCCACTTCCCTTCACTACCATTTTGAGTCCCATGTTGTTCCCTTGTCCCTGTGTTTGTTAACACCACTTCCTTACCCCCCCGCACCTCCCCCTATCCCAAGTGCCCCCGGAACTGTCGGTCCTGTTGTTTTTCTTCCAGATAGTTCATCCAGCCTGTCTTATTTAGAGAGACCTGTGGAGCCACTAACATGCACAAAAACAAGACAGAGGAAAACAAAGCAACAGTATACAACCAGACAACAAAACAACAAAAACAAACCACTGACAAAGAACAAAACAAAACACATCAAGAAAGAAGAGCTTGTAGTTAGTTCAAGGATCATTTGTTGGACCTTAGGAGTGTTTTCCAATCCAGTCTGTTGAGGCACCACAACCTGGCCCCAAAGTCCACTTTCAGCATTTCCTGGGGACCTTGACACTCCATTCCCTTGATGTTCCACTGCACTCCACCACACTTTGCCTCGGTGTGGTGGAATCAGGTTAGGTGCAATTCGCACACTGTGTCTCCAGTGCTGTCCCCTGTATCACCCTTGGTCACTGAGGGGCATCATGTCTCATAGTGGGGCCAGCCATGTTGTTCTTTTTGTGGACTGGCTGCTCTGAGACTGGAACTCTTTAGGGGAGTAGAAAGCCTCATCTTTCTCCCTTGGAGTGGCTGGGGATTTCAAATTTGCCATTTCAGACATTGCGTTCAGCAGCCCAACACATAAACCCTATACCCCACCATAGCTACAGAAAACAATAAAGAAACAAAATCCAACAACACTTATTGCCATTGGGTGCATAACTATCCAATCGAGAGAAAATACTCCGGCTTCCTGGGTTTCCAAGGCTATAACTATTTGTAAAAATAAAAGTGTGTAATGTTTTCAGTGAAAGTTTACATAACCGATTAGATTTTCATTTAACAAATTCTCTACTTGTTTAGTGACATTAGTTACTTTTTTCAATAAAAAGGACAGCAGAAAATTAAAAAAAGAACAAATGAAAAATGTGTTAAGAGTAAAGACAAATGATAAGATGTTAATTTTTAACCTAATCATATCTGCAACAATACACTTTCTGATGTACTGATGGTGAGCAGGGTTTAATCCCATCCTTGGTGAATGGTCCCAGGGGATTTAATGGAGGCTTATTCTCTGTGGAATCTCTGCCAATGCATTTTGAGTTTTTATACTCATCTAAGGCTATAACTCTTTATGGGAGAGGAAAGCCTCATCTTTCTCCAAAGGAGCGACTGGTGAATTCCAACTGCTGACCTTGCAGTTAATAGCCCAACACATAACCCATTATGCCACCAGAAGAGAGATTTGTCTCTGGGTGCCTTCCAATGCAAGCACTACAATTATGCAAGGAGGATATTTTTTTCTGTACTGGAGCCAGGTCAAGTCAGAACCAGTGTGTCCATGGTTTGCAGCGAAGTTAGAGGAAGAAGAGGGTAGACTGTCTATAACTTCTCATAGCCCAGGGAAATGCTAGGCCTGGAAGGGGGCATGCTGGCTCAACCATATTCAGAAAATCTGCACACTAACCTCCCCGGCTCAAATAATGACCAGCACCATGTCTCTGAATTCACCTAAAAGCAAAATAGTGAAAGCACCATTTCCATTTCATAATAATTTTACTAAAAGTAAAGTTCAATTCAGTGATGTGAAGAAGCTGGGAAAATTATCTTTTCATTTCTTTCTTTTTCTTTCCCTCCCTTTCCCCTTCTCCACAGAACTGAGAGGCAGAAGGAATAAAGGCATCATGGCACCAGCTGGAGGACACCGTGGGGTCAGGGTCACCATTTAACTTATGCTTCTCCAGTTTGGAGGGGCAACTGGATGTCCTCATTTGTGAATTTGCTTATTAATCTTTTTGAGTTAACAAGGTCATGGTAAAAAAGGATTGTTGGTGTTTTTGTTAGGAACCTTCTAGTCCAGTCCAACTCATAGTGACTCAATGCATCAGTGCAGAGCTCTCTAGACCAATGGTTCTCAACCTGTGGGACCCTTGCACAGGGTGACTGTAACAAAATTACAGTTATGAAGCAGCAATGAGAATATTTTTATGGTTGTGGAGGTCACCACAACATGAGGAACTGTATGAAAGGGTTGTGGCATTAGGAAGATTGAGAACCACTGCTCTAGGCTTCTCTATGCTGTAATCTTTACAAGAATGAGTTGCCTGGTTTTTCTTCCAAGAACAGAGCCACTGGTGGGTTCAAACCTTCAACCTTTTGGATAGCAGCTGAGCACTTAACCATTGTGCCTCCAGGGCTCTTTGATAAACTCTATTAGAGGGTCTTAACCATTGCAACCCCATGGATCCTTTTGGCATTTAGGAAAGGCTATGGAACACCTGCCCACTCCCCAGAATAATATTTCCAAATACCTCCAATGAAATACAGAATCACAAAGGCACAAATTTTATTGAAATGCAGTGATAAAAATAAAAGACATTGGATTTGTGGCAAATATACATGTTAATAAATCCATTAAATATGATCTGATGGTGGGTCTAATAAACCAAACCCACACCATTGAGTTGATCCTGACTCACTGTGACCCTATATAAAATTCCTCAGGCTAAATCTTGACAGGAGCAGATCGTCTCACCTTCCTCTCAGAGAACAACTGGTGCCTTTGAACTGCCAACCTTGAGGTTGCCTGCCAAATGGCTCACCCACAGCGTCACTGTGAGTTCTAGATAATGATGAGCATGAACTGTACTCAACGATGGCTGCAACGACTAGCATGGGGTGTGAAAGCATGTAGAATTTCTCTCGGTGGTAATCGCATGGCTATTCTGAACACAGCTGTGGACATGCTAAACTGCCCTGCGAGCTTAGGGAAACTAACTCAACCAGGATTGACCTCATCCAATTTGACATTGCTCCCCAGCCTTCTCGGGCTCAGTGGCTCAGTGTTAGGGTCCCTTGTCTAGATACCAGGGCTGGCATGGAGAAAGTCATTCCTCTGCAGCCTTCTAGTGTGTGGGGGAAGATATTAGTGTTAAGCATTGGCAGGAAATTGCTGGATTTTCCTGGCAGCCACATTCTTAATAACCATTTACTGGATACATATTATATTCTGAGGGTAAATTGGTGGTTCAGTTGTAGAATTCTCCTTTTCCATGTGGGAGATCTGGGTTTGAGTCCAAGACAATGAAACTCATGTGCATCCAACACTCATTTGTCAGGGGGATGCTTGGTTATTGCTGAGGTACTGAACTGATTCTGTGTTGCTATCATACTGAAATGGGGAAGCTTGGTTGGGTGCGGCTATGAGACTGAACCTGTTTCTGTGATGTGTCCAGACTAAGATGAGCGATGAAGAAGAGCCTGGCATTCTACTTCTGAAAACCAGTTAACGAAAACCCCTGTGAATCACAATCTGATGCACATCCAAAGAGATGGTGCAGGACCAGGGAGAATATTGCCCATGGAGTCACTGGGAGCTGGTTGGCACAGTGAGTTGGACTGGAGGCTGACTCAACAGCAGCTAACAACCATTGTGTTCCAGGCACTCGATTTGCTTTAAAAATCTAGCTCAGCCTTCTGGTACAGGGAAGTGATTAATCATTCCTACTTTATAGCACACCGTGAACCCTGATCAATGTCAGGCCCTGCTTGTGTTTTGTCCCTCCTTTTCCACATTCACATCACTTCCATTCCCCTCTTCAGACTAATACCCCCTGCTGGGTGCTTGGTGTGTGTGTGTCCTTATAGGCATACAGCCATGTGCACTAGACCATGCTGCTTGGTGAACGGGCTTTCAGCTTCCATGAATGGTACTGCAATATAAATCTCATTCAGTTTCTGACCTTTTCAACTCCTTGCAATGTCATTAAGAGTTATTGCCATGCTGCATATCAATTGAATGTGCTGCTGCGTGCCACTTGGTCATGAGCAATCATCATCTTTCTTTTGTTTCCTTCTTCAGTTGTCTGTTGATTGGCATCCAATTCGGCTCCAACTCTTCTCTACTGCAGGTATCAGTGTGGTGACCATTCTTGTAAAAATGCCTCAAGGGCCCTGTGAATTGGATAAAAAGCTTGGCCTATATACCCAGGAATTATGCGTTGGGCTGCTAACCCCAAGGTGAGCAGTTCCAACCCACCAGCTATTCCATGGAGCAAAGAGAGGCTGTCTGCTGTCGTAAGAATTTAGTTTTGTAAACCTAAAGCAGCAAATCTACTGTGGCTTGTAGGGTTGCTAATGAGGAAGAATCAACTGGGGTTTTGTTTGTTTTTCTACATCCAGGAGAGAGCTTTGATGGGGGAGATATTAAGTGCTTGGCTGCTAACCCAAAGGTCAGTAGTTTGAAGCCGTCTTCCACACACTGTGGGATAAAGGCACGGCTGTCTTCTTCCCAATAGAAGCCTTGAAAACATCATGGGACCATTCAGCTTTGTTTGATATGGTCACGAGGAATGAAAGTCAACTCAGTGACTGAGCTTCTTTGGTTGTACACCCAGGAGGGGCTCACTAGGTCCTAAGGTCCATTCAATTGACTTTCACTAAGCTCTGCCAGAATGCTGTGCAGCAAACCTGCATCATTAGCAGTGTTTCTCTGCTTTCCCCGGATCTCAAATGACACTTGGTATGTTTGTCTTTCTAACTGTTGCCCATTTGATGGTGTTAAAAGGCCAAGCACAATAAACTCATCTATCCCAGGCACTTTATGGTTCTGTAGCAGACTCTTAGGATTGCCATGCCACATTCCTTTGACCCATCTCTGACACCATTCTCACTGCATTCCAGTCAATACCGACTCATAGCGATCCTGTGGTTGGGCGCCCAGCCCTAAGGCCTAGGGAGATCCAGGCCTGGGGCACTCCAGCCCATAGGCTTAGGGAGCGCCAGGCCTGGGGCGCCCCAGCCCTTAGGCTTAGGGAGCCCCACCCTGGGACTCCCAAGCCCTTAGGCTTAGGGAGCCCCAGGCCTGGGGGCACCCAGCCCTTCGGCTTAGGGAGCCCCAGGCCTGGGGCGACCCAGCCCTTAGGCTTTGGGAGCCCAAGGCCTGGGGCGCCCCAGCCCTTAGGCTTTGGGAGCCCCAGGCCTGGGGAGCCCAGCTCTTCGGCTTAGGGAGCCCCAGGCCTGGGGCGCCCCAGCCGTTAGGCTTAGGGCGAGCCAGGCCTAGGGCGCCCCAACCCTTAGGCTTTGGGAGTCCCAGGCCTGGGGCGCCCCAGCTCTAAGGCTTTGGGAGCCACAGGCCTGGTACGCCCCAGTCCTTAGCCTTAGGGAGCCCCAGGCCTGGGGCTTCCCCGCCCTTAGGCTTTGGGAGACCCAGGCCTGGGGCGCCCCCGCCCTTAGGCATTGGGAAGCTCAGGCCTGGGGTGCACCAGCCCTTAGGCTTTGGGAGGCCCAGGCCTGGGGCGCCCCCGCCCTTAGGATTTGGGAGCCGCAGGCCTGGGGTGCCCCAGCCCTTAGGCTTTGGGAGTCCCAGGCCTGGGGCGCCCCCGCCCTTAGACTTTGGGAGCCCCAGGCCTGGGGTGCCCCGGCCCTTAGGCTTTGGGAGTCCCAGGCCTGGGGCGCCCCAGCCCTTAGGCTTTGAGAGCCCCAGGCCTGGTATGCCCCAGCCCTTAGGCTTAGGGAGCCCCTGGCCTAGGGCGCCCCAGGCCTTAGGTATTGGGAGCCCCAGGCATGGGGCTCCCTAACCCTTAGGTTTTTGGAGCCCCAGGCCTGGTACGGCCCAGCCCTTAGGCTTAGGGAGCCCCTGGCCTGGGGCGCCCCAGCCTTTAGACTTTGGGAGCCCCAGGCCTGGGGCGCCCCAGCCCTTAGGCATTGTGAGCCCCATGCCTGGGGTGGCCCCGCCCTTAGGATTTGGGAGCCCCAGGCCTGGTATGCCCCATCCCTTAGGCTTAGGGAGCCCCAGGCCTGGAGCGCCCAAGGCCTTAGGCTTTGGGAGCCCCAGGCCTGGGGCGCCCCAGCCCTTAGGCTTTGGGAGCCCCAGGCCTGGTACGGCCCAGCCCTTAGGCTTAGGGAGCCCCTGGCCAGGAGCGCCCCAGCCCTTAGGCTTTGGGAGGCCCCGGCCAGGGGCGCCCCAGCCCTTAGGCTTTGGGAGCCCCAGGCATCGGGCCCCCCCTCCTTAGGCTTTGTGAGCCCCAGGCCTGGGGCCCCCGCCCTTAAGCTTTGGGGGCCCCAGGCCTGGGGCGCCCCAGCCTTACGCTTTGGGAGCCCCAGGCCTGGGGCGCCCCAGCCCTTACGCTTTGAGAGCCCCAGGCCTGGGGCGTCACAGCCCTTAGGCTTTGGGAGCCCGAGGCGTGGAGCCCCCCAGGCTTTAGGCTTTGGAAGCCCGAGGCCTGGGGCGCCCCAGCCCTTAAGCTTTGGGAGTCCCTGGTGTGGGCGCGCAAGCCCTTAGGCTTTGGGGGCCCCAGGCGTGTTACGCCCCAGCCCTTAGGCTTAGGGAGCCCCTGGCCTGGGGCATCCCAGGATTTAGGCTTTGGGAGCCCCAGGCCTGGAGCGCCCCAGGCCTTAGGCTTTGGGAGCCCCAGGCCTGGGGTGCCCCAGCCCTTAGGCTTTGGGAGCCCCAGGCCTCGTACGGCCCACCCCTTAGGCTTAGGGAGCCCCTGGCTTGGGGCACCTCAGCCCTTAGGCTTTGGGAGCCCCAGACCTGGGGGGCAACTGCCCTTAGGCTTTGTGAGCCCCAGGCCTGGGGCACCCAAGCCCTTAGGCTTTTGGAGCCCCAGGCCTGGGGCACCCCAGCCGTTAGGCTTTGGGAGTCCCAGGCCTGGGGCGCCCCAGTCCTTAGGGTTTGGGAGCCCCAGGCCTGGAGCGCCGCAGGCCTTAGGCTTTGTGAGCCCCAGGCCTGGGACGCCCCAGCCCTTAGGCTTTGGGAGCCCCAGGCCTGGGGCGCCCCAGCCCTTAGGCTTTGGGAGGCCCAGGCCAGGGGCACCCCAGCCCTTAGGATTTGGGAGCCCCAGGTCTGGGGCGCCCCCGCCCTTAGATTTTGGGAGCCCCAGGCCTGGGGCGCACCAGCCCTTATGCTTTGGAAGCCCCAGGCCTGGCTTGCCCCAGCCCTTAGGATTTGGAAGCCCCAGGCTGGGACGCCCCAGCCCATAGATTTTGGGAGCCCCAGGCCTGGGGCGCCCCATCTCGTAGGCTCTGGGAGCCACAGGCCTGGGGCTCCCCAGAACTTAGGCTTAAGGAGCCCCAGACTTGGGGGGACCCAGCTCTTCGGCTTAGGGAGCCCCAGGCCTGGGGCATCCCTGCCCTTAGGCTTAGGGAGTCCCAGGCCTGGGGCACCCCAGCCCTTAGGTTTGGGAGTCCCATTCCTGGGCGCCCCAGCCCGTAGGCTTTGGAAGCCACAGGCCTGGTACGCCCCAGCCCTTTGGCTTAGGGAGCCCCAGGCCTGGGGTGCCCCAGCCCTTAGGCTTAGGGAGCCCCAGGCCTGGGTCGCCCCAGCCGTTAGGCTAAGGGAGCCTCTGGCCTGGGGAGCCGCAGCCCTTTTTCTTAGGGAGCCCCAGGCCTGGGGCGCCCCATCCCTTAGATTTTGGGAGCCCCAGGCTGGGGTGCCCCAGCCCTTAGGCTTTGGGTGCCCCAGGCCTGGGGCGCCCCAGCCCTTAGGCTTTGGGAGCTCCAGGCCTGTGGCGCCCCAGCCCTTAGGCTTTGGGAGCCCCAGGCCTGGGGCGCCCACGCCCTTAGGTTTAGGGAGTCCTAGGCCTGGGGACACCCAGCCGTTCGGCTTAGGGAGCCCCAGGCCTAGGGCGCCGCAGCCCTTAGGCTTAGGGAGCCCCAGGCCTGGTACGTCCCAGCCCTTAGTCTTAGGGAGCCCCAGGCCTTGGGCGCCCCAGCCCGTAGGCTTTTGGAGGCCCAGGCTGGGACGCCCCAGCCCATAGGATTTGGGAGCCCCAGGCCTGGGGCGCCAGCCCTTAGGCTTTGGGAGCCCCAGGTTTGGGGCGCCCCAACTCTTAGGCTTTTGGAGCCACAGGCCTGGGGCGCCCCAGCTCGTATGCTCTGGGAGCCACAGGCCTGGGGCGCCCCAGACCTTAGGCTTAAGGAGCCCCAGACCTTGGGGGACCTAGCTCTTCGGCTTAGGGAGCCCCAGGCCTGGGGCATCCCTGCCCTTAGGCTTAGGGAGTCCCAGGCCTGGGGCACCCCAGCCCTTAGGTTTGGGAGTTCCATTCCTGGGCGCCCCAGCCCTTAGGCTTTGGAAGCCACAGGCCTGGTACGCCCCAGCCCTTTGGTTTAGGGAGCCCCTGACCTGGGCGCCCCAGCACTTAGGCTTTGGGAGCCCCAGGCCTGGGGCGCCCCTGCCCTTGGCTTAGGGAGTCCCAGGGCTGGGGTGCCCCAGCCCTTGGGCTAAGGGAGCCCCAGGCCAGTGTCGCCCCAGCCGTTAGGCTAAGGGAACCTCTGGCCTGGGGAGCCACAGCCCTTTTTCTTAGGGAGCCCCAGGCCTGGGGCGCCCCAGCCCTTAGGCTTTGGGAGCCCCAGGCCTGGGGGCACCCAGCACTTCGGCTTAGCGAGCCCCAGGCCTGGGCGTCCAAGCCCTTCGGCTTAGGGAGTCCCAGGCCTGGGGCGCCCACGCCCTTAGGTTTAGGGAGCCCCTGGCCTGGGGCGCCCCAAACTTTAGGCTTTGGGAGCCCCAGGCCGGGGCGCCCCAGCCCTTAGGCTTTGGGAGACCCAGGCCTGGGGCGCCCCAGCGCTTATGCTTTGGGAGCCCCAGGCCTGGGATCGCCCCATCCAATAGGCTTAGGGAGCCCTAGGCCTGGGGACACCCAGCCCTTCGGCTTAGGGAGCCCCAGGCCTTGGGCACCGCAGCACTTAGGCTTAGGGAGCCCCAGGCCTGGTACGTCCCAGCCCTTAGTCTTAGGGAGCCCCAGGCCTTGGGCGCCCCAGCCCTTAGGCTTTTGGATCCCCAGGCTGGGACGCCCCAGTCCATAGGATTTGGGAGCCCCGGCTGGGGCGCCAGCCATTAGGCTTTGGGAGCCCCAGGCTTGGGTCGCCCCAACTCTTAGGCTTTTGGAGCCAAAGGCCTGGGGCGCCCCAACTCGTAGGCTCTGGGAGCCACAGGCCTGGGCGCCCCAGCTTGTAGGCTCTGGGAGCCACAGGCCTGGGGCGCCCCAGACCTTAGGCTTAGGGAGCCCCAGACCTGGTGGGACCCAGGTCTTCGGCTTAGGGAGCCCCAGGCCTGGGGCATCCCTGCCCTTAGGCTTAGGGAGTCCCAGGCCTGGGGCAACCCAGCCCTTAGTCTTTGGGAGTCCCATTCCTGCGCACCCCAGCCCTTAGGCTTTGGAAGCCCCAGGCCTGGGTCGCCCCAGCCGTTAGGCTAAGGGAGCCTCTGGCCTTGGGAGCAACAGCCCTTTTTCTTAGGGAGCCCCAGGCCTGGGGCGCCCCAACCCTTAAGTTTTGGGAGCCCCAGGCTGGGGCGCCCCAGCCCTTAGGCTTTGGGTGCCCCAGGCCTGGTGCGCCCCAGCCCTTAGGCTTTGGGAGCCCCAGGCCTGGGGGCACCCAGCACTTCGGCTTAGGGAGCCCCACGCCTGGGGTGCCCCAGCCCTTAGGCTTTGGGAGTCCCAGGCCTGGGGCGCCCCAGCCCTTAGGCTTTGAGAGCCCCAGGCCTGGTATGCCCCAGCCCTTAGGCTTAGGGAGCCCCTGGCCTAGGGCGCCCCAGGCCTTAGGTATTGGGAGCCCCAGGCATGGGGCTCCCTAACCTTTAGGTTTTTGGAGCCCCAGGCCTGGTACGGCCCAGCCCTTAGTCTTAGGGAGCCCCTGGCCTGGGGCGCCCCAGCCTTTAGACTTTGGGAGCCCCAGGCCTGGGGCGCCCCAGCCCTTAGGCATTGTGAGCCCCATGCCTGGGGTGGCCCCGCCCTTAGGATTTGGGAGCCCCGGGCCTGGTATGCCCCATCCCTTAGGCTTAGGGAGCCCCAGGCCTGGAGCGCCCAAGGCCTTAGGCTTTGGGAGCCCCAGGCCTGGGGCGCCCCAGCCCTTAGGCTTTGGGAGCCCCAGGCCTGGTACGGCCCAGCCCTTAGGGTTAGGGAGCCCCTGGCCAGAGCGCCCCAGCCCTTAGGCTTTGGGAGCCCCAGGCCTCGGGCGCCCCCGCCTTAGGCTTTGTGAGCCCCAGGCCTGGGGCCCCCCGCCCTTAAGCTTTGGGAGCCCCAGGCCTGGGGCGCACCAGCCCTTAGGCTTTGTGAGCCCCAGGCCTGGGGCCCCCCGCCCTTAAGCTTTGGGAGCCCCAGGCCTGGGGCGCCCCAGCCCTTAGGCGTTGGGAACCTCAAGCCTGGGGCGTCCCAGCCCTTAGGCTTTGGGAGCCCGAGGCGTGGAGCGCCCCAGGCCTTAGGCTTTGGAAGCCCGAGGCCTGGGGCGCCCCAGCCCTTAGGCTTTGGGAGTCCCTGGCCTGGGGCGCCCCAGCCCTTAGGCTTTGGGAGCCCCAGGCCTGGTATGCCCCAGCCCTTAGGCTTAGGGAGCCCCTGGCCTGGGGCATCCCAGGATTTAGGCTTTGGGAGCCCCAGGCCTGGAGCGCCCCAGGCCTTAGGCTTTGGGAGCCCCAGGCCTGGGGTGCCCCAGCCCTTAGGCTTTGGGAGCCCCAGGCCTGGTACGGCCCACCCCTTAGGCTTAGGGAGCCCCTGGCTTGGGGCGCCCCAGACCTTAGGCTTTGGGAGCCCCAGACCTGGGGGGCAACTGTCCTTAGGCTTTGTGAGCCCCAGGCCTGGGGCACCCCAGCCCTTAGGCTTTGTGAGCCCCAGGCCTGGGGCACCCAAGTCGTTAGGCTTTGGGAGTCCCAGGCCTGGGGCGCCCCAGTCCTTAGCCTTTGGGAGCCCCAGGCCTGGAGCGCCCCAGGCCTTAGGCTTTGTGAGCCCCAGGCCTGGGGCGCCCCAGCCCTTAGGCTTTGGGAGCCCCAGGCCTGGTAGGGCCCAGCCCTTTGGCTTAGGGAGCCCCTGGCTTGGGGCGCCCCAGCCCTTAGGCTTTGGGAGGCCCAGGCCAGGGGCACCCCAGCCCTTAGGATTTGGGAGGCTCAGGCCTGGGGTGCCCCAGCCCTTAGGATTTGGGACCCCCAGGCTGGGACGCCCCAGCCCATAGATTTTGGGAGCCCCAGGCTGGGACGCCCCAGCCCATACATTTTGGGAGCCCCAGGCCTGGGGCGCCCCAGCTCGTAGGCTCTGGGAGCCACAGGCCTGGGGCGCCCCAGACCTTAGGCTTAAGGAGCCCCAGACCTTGGGGGACCTAGCTCTTCGGCTTAGGGAGCCCAGGCCTGGGGCATCCCTGCCCTTAGGCTTAGGGAGTCCCAGGCCTGGGGCACCCCAGCCCTTAGGTTTGGGAGTTCCATTCCTGGGCGCCCCAGCCCTTAGGCTTTGGAAGCCACAGGCCTGGTACGCCCCAGCCCTTTGGTTTAGGGAGCCCCTGACCTGGGCGCCCCAGCACTTAGGCTTTGGGAGCCCCAGGCCTGGGGCGCCCCTGCCCTTGGCTTAGGGAGTCCCAGGGCTGGGGTGCCCCAGCCCTTGGGCTAAGGGAGCCCCAGGCCAGTGTCGCCCCAGCCGTTAGGCTAAGGGAACCTCTGGCCTGGGGAGCCACAGCCCTTTTTCTTAGGGAGCCCCAGGCCTGGGGCGCCCCAGCCCTTAGGCTTTGGGAGCCCCAGGCCTGGGGGCACCCAGCACTTCGGCTTAGCGAGCCCCAGGCTTGGGCGTCCAAGCCCTTCGGCTTAGGGAGTCCCAGGCCTGGGGCGCCCACGCCCTTAGGTTTAGGGAGCCCCTGGCCTGGGGCGCCCCAAACTTTAGGCTTTGGGAGCCCCAGGCCGGGGCGCCCCAGCCCTTAGGCTTTGGGAGACCCAGGCCTGGGGCGCCCCAGCGCTTATGCTTTGGGAGCCCCAGGCCTGGGATCGCCCCATCCAATAGGCTTAGGGAGCCCTAGGCCTGGGGACACCCAGCCCTTCGGCTTAGGGAGCCCCAGGCCTTGGGCACCGCAGCACTTAGGCTTAGGGAGCCCCAGGCCTGGTACGTCCCAGCCCTTAGTCTTAGGGAGCCCCAGGCCTTGGGCGCCCCAGCCCTTAGGCTTTTGGATCCCCAGGCTGGGACGCCCCAGTCCATAGGATTTGGGAGCCCCGGCTGGGGCGCCAGCCATTAGGCTTTGGGAGCCCCAGGCTTGGGTCGCCCCAACTCTTAGGCTTTTGGAGCCAAAGGCCTGGGGCGCCCCAACTCGTAGGCTCTGGGAGCCACAGGCCTGGGCGCCCCAGCTTGTAGGCTCTGGGAGCCACAGGCCTGGGGCGCCCCAGACCTTAGGCTTAGGGAGCCCCAGACCTGGTGGGACCCAGGTCTTCGGCTTAGGGAGCCCCAGGCCTGGGGCATCCCTGCCCTTAGGCTTAGGGAGTCCCAGGCCTGGGGCAACCCAGCCCTTAGTCTTTGGGAGTCCCATTCCTGCGCACCCCAGCCCTTTGGCTTTGGAAGCCCCAGGCCTGGGTCGCCCCAGCCGTTAGGCTAAGGGAGCCTCTGGCCTTGGGAGCAACAGCCCTTTTTCTTAGGGAGCCCCAGGCCTGGGGCGCCCCAACCCTTAAGTTTTGGGAGCCCCAGGCTGGGGCGCCCCAGCCCTTAGGCTTTGGGTGCCCCAGGCCTGGGGCGCCCCAGCCCTTAGGCTTTGGGAGCCCCAGGCCTGGGGGCACCCAGCACTTCGGCTTAGGGAGCCCCACGCCTGGGGTGCCCCAGCCCTTAGGCTTTGGGAGTCCCAGGCCTGGGGCGCCCCAGCCCTTAGGCTTTGAGAGCCCCAGGCCTGGTATGCCCCAGCCCTTAGGCTTAGGGAGCCCCTGGCCTAGGGCGCCCCAGGCCTTAGGTATTGGGAGCCCCAGGCATGGGGCTCCCTAACCTTTAGGTTTTTGGAGCCCCAGGCCTGGTACGGCCCAGCCCTTAGTCTTAGGGAGCCCCTGGCCTGGGGCGCCCCAGCCTTTAGACTTTGGGAGCCCCAGGCCTGGGGTGCCCCAGCCCTTAGGCATTGTGAGCCCCATGCTTGGGGTGGCCCCGCCCTTAGGATTTGGGAGCCCCAGGCCTGGTATGCCCCATCCCTTAGGCTTAGGGAGCCCCAGGCCTGGAGCGCCCAAGGCCTTAGGCTTTGGGAGCCCCAGGCCTGGGGCGCCCCAGCCCTTAGGCTTTGGGAGCCCCAGGCCTGGTACGGCCCAGCCCTTAGGGTTAGGGAGCCCCTGGCCAGGAGCGCCCCAGCCCTTAGGCTTTGGGAGCCCCAGGCCTCGGGCGCCCCCGCCTTAGGCTTTGTGAGCCCCAGGCCTGGGGCCCCCCGCCCTTAAGCTTTGGGAGCCCCAGGCCTGGGGCGCACCAGCCCTTAGGCTTTGTGAGCCCCAGGCCTGGGGCCCCCCGCCCTTAAGCTTTGGGAGCCCCAGGCCTGGGGCGCCCCAGCCCTTAGGCTTTGGGAGCCTCAAGCCTGGGGCGTCCCAGCCCTTAGGGTTTGGGAGCCCGAGGCGTGGAGCACCCCAGGCCTTAGGCTTTGGAAGCCCGAGGCCTGGGGCGCCCCAGCCCTTAGGCTTTGGGAGTCCCTGGCCTGGGGCGCCCCAGCCCTTAGGCTTTGGGAGCCCCAGGCCTGGTATGCCCCAGCCCTTAGGCTTAGGGAGCCCCTGGCCTGGGGCATCCCAGGATTTAGGCTTTGGGAGCCCCAGGCCTGGAGCGCCCCAGGCCTTAGGCTTTGGGAGCCCCAGGCCTGGGGTGCCCCAGCCCTTAGGCTTTGGGAGCCCCAGGCCTGGTACGGCCCACCCCTTAGGCTTAGGGAGCCCCTGGCTTGGGGCGCCCCAGACCTTAGGCTTTGGGAGCCCCAGACCTGGGGGGCAACTGTCCTTAGGCTTTGTGAGCCCCAGGCCTGGGGCACCCCAGCCCTTAGGCTTTGTGAGCCCCAGGCCTGGGGCACCCAAGTCGTTAGGCTTTGGGAGTCCCAGGCCTGGGGCGCCCCAGTCCTTAGCCTTTGGGAGCCCCAGGCCTGGAGCGCCCCAGGCCTTAGGCTTTGTGAGCCCCAGGCCTGGGGCGCCCCAGCCCTTAGGCTTTGGGAGCCCCAGGCCTGGTAGTGCCCAGCCCTTTGGCTTAGGGAGCCCCTAGCTTGGGGCGCCCCAGCCCTTAGGCTTTGGGAGGCCCAGGCCAGGGGCACCCCAGCCCTTAGGATTTGGGAGGCTCAGGCCTTGGGTGCCCCAGCCCTTAGGATTTGGGACCCCCAGGCTGGGACGCCCCAGCCCATAGATTTTGGGAGCCCCAGGCTGGGACGCCCCAGCCCATACATTTTGGGAGCCCCAGGCCTGGGGCGCCCCAGCTCGTAGGCTCTGGGAGCCACAGGCCTGGGGCGCCCCAGACCTTAGGCTTAAGGAGCCCCAGACCTTGGGGGACCTAGCTCTTCGGCTTAGGGAGCCCCAGGCCTGGGGCATCCCTGCCCTTAGGCTTAGGGAGTCCCAGGCCTGGGGCACCCCAGCCCTTAGGTTTGGGAGTTCCATTCCTGGGCGCCCCAGCCCTTAGGCTTTGGAAGCCACAGGCCTGGTACGCCCCAGCCCTTTGGTTTAGGGAGCCCCTGACCTGGGCGCCCCAGCACTTAGGCTTTGGGAGCCCCAGGCCTGGGGCGCCCCTGCCCTTGGCTTAGGGAGTCCCAGGGCTGGGGTGCCCCAGCCCTTGGGCTAAGGGAGCCCCAGGCCAGTGTCGCCCCAGCCGTTAGGCTAAGGGAACCTCTGGCCTGGGGAGCCACAGCCCTTTTTCTTAGGGAGCCCCAGGCCTGGGGCGCCCCAGCCCTTAGGCTTTGGGAGCCCCAGGCCTGGGGGCACCCAGCACTTCGGCTTAGCGAGCCCCAGGCCTGGGCGTCCAAGCCCTTCGGCTTAGGGAGTCCCAGGCCTGGGGCGCCCACGCCCTTAGGTTTAGGGAGCCCCTGGCCTGGGGCGCCCCAAACTTTAGGCTTTGGGAGCCCCAGGCCGGGGCGCCCCAGCCCTTAGGCTTTGGGAGACCCAGGCCTGGGGCGCCCCAGCGCTTATGCTTTGGGAGCCCCAGGCCTGGATCGCCCCATCCAATAGGCTTAGGGAGCCCTAGGCCTGGGGACACCCAGCCCTTCGGCTTAGGGAGCCCCAGGCCTTGGGCACCGCAGCACTTAGGCTTAGGGAGCCCCAGGCCTGGTACGTCCCAGCCCTTAGTCTTAGGGAGCCCCAGGCCTTGGGCGCCCCAGCCCTTAGGCTTTTGGATCCCCAGGCTGGGACGCCCCAGTCCATAGGATTTGGGAGCCCCGGCTGGGGCGCCAGCCATTAGGCTTTGGGAGCCCCAGGCTTGGGTCGCCCCAACTCTTAGGCTTTTGGAGCCAAAGGCCTGGGGCGCCCCAACTCGTAGGCTCTGGGAGCCACAGGCCTGGGCGCCCCAGCTTGTAGGCTCTGGGAGCCACAGGCCTGGGGCGCCCCAGACCTTAGGCTTAGGGAGCCCCAGACCTGGTGGGACCCAGGTCTTCGGCTTAGGGAGCCCCAGGCCTGGGGCATCCCTGCCCTTAGGCTTAGGGAGTCCCAGGCCTGGGGCAACCCAGCCCTTAGTCTTTGGGAGTCCCATTCCTGCGCACCCCAGCCCTTAGGCTTTGGAAGCCCCAGGCCTGGGTCGCCCCAGCCGTTAGGCTAAGGGAGCCTCTGGCCTTGGGAGCAACAGCCCTTTTTCTTAGGGAGCCCCAGGCCTGGGGCGCCCCAACCCTTAAGTTTTGGGAGCCCCAGGCTGGGGCGCCCCAGCCCTTAGGCTTTGGGTGCCCCAGGCCTGGGGCGCCCCAGCCCTTAGGCTTTGGGAGCCCCAGGCCTGGGGGCACCCAGCATTTCGGCTTAGGGAGCCCCACGCCTGGGGTGCCCCAGCCCTTAGGCTTTGGGAGTCCCAGGCCTGGGGCGCCCCAGCCCTTAGGCTTTGAGAGCCCCAGGCCTGGTATGCCCCAGCCCTTAGGCTTAGGGAGCCCCTGGCCTAGGGCGCCCCAGGCCTTAGGTATTGGGAGCCCCAGGCATGGGGCTCCCTAACCTTTAGGTTTTTGGAGCCCCAGGCCTGGTACGGCCCAGCCCTTAGTCTTAGGGAGCCCCTGGCCTGGGGCGCCCCAGCCTTTAGACTTTGGGAGCCCCAGGCCTGGGGCGCCCCAGCCCTTAGGCATTGTGAGCCCCATGCCTGGGGTGGCCCCGCCCTTAGGATTTGGGAGCCCCAGGCCTGGTATGCCCCATCCCTTAGGCTTAGGGAGCCCCAGGCCTGGAGCGCCCAAGGCCTTAGGCTTTGGGAGCCCCAGGCCTGGGGCGCCCCAGCCCTTAGGCTTTGGGAGCCCCAGGCCTGGTACGGCCCAGCCCTTAGGGTTAGGGAGCCCCTGGCCAGAGCGCCCCAGCCCTTAGGCTTTGGGAGCCCCAGGCCTCGGGCGCCCCCGCCTTAGGCTTTGTGAGCCCCAGGCCTGGGGCCCCCCGCCCTTAAGCTTTGGGAGCCCCAGGCCTGGGGCGCACCAGCCCTTAGGCTTTGGGAGCCCCTGGCCAGGAGCGCCCCAGCCCTTAGGCTTTGGGAGGCCCCGGCCAGGGGCGCCCCAGCCCTTAGGCTTTGGGAGCCCCAGGCATCGGGCGCCCCCGCCCTAGGCTTTGTGAGCCCCAGGCCTGGGGCCCCCCGCCCTTAAGCTTTGGGGGCCCCAGGCTTGGGGCGCCCCTGCCCTTACGCTTTGGGAGCCCCAGGCCTGGGGCGCCCCAGCCCTTACGCTTTGAGAGCCCCAGGCCTGGGGCGTCCCAGCCCTTAGGCTTTGGGAGCCCTAGGCGTGGAGCGCCCCAGGCTTTAGGCTTTGGAAACCCGAGGCCTGGGGCGCCCCAGCCCTTAAGCTTTGGGAGTCCCTGGCCTGGGGCGCCCAAGCCCTTAGGCTTTGGGGGCCCCAGGCCTGGTACGCCCCAGCCCTTAGGCTTAGGGAGCCCCTGGCCTGGGGCATCCCAGGATTTAGGCTTTGGGAGCCCCAGGCCTGGAGCGCCCCAGGCCTTAGGCTTTGGGAGCCCCAGGCCTGGGGTGCCCCAGCCCTTAGGCTTTGGGAGCCCCAAGCCTCGTACGGCCCACCCCTTAGGCTTAGGGAGCCCCTGGCTTGGGGCACCCCAGCCTTTAGGCTTTGGGAGCCCCAGACCTGGGGGGCAACTGCCCTTAGGCTTTGTGAGCCCCAGGCCTGGGGCACCCCAGCCCTTAGGCTTTTGGAGCCCCAGGCCTGGGGCACCCCAGCCGTTAGGCTTTGGGAGTCCCAGGCCTGGGGCGCCCCAGTCCTTAGGGTTTGGGAGCCTCAGGCCTGGAGCGCCGCAGGCCTTAGGCTTTGTGAGCCCCAGGCCTGGGACGCCCCAGCCCTTAGGCTTTTGGAGGCCCAGGCCTGGGGCGCCCCTGACCTTAGGCTTTGGGAGGCCAAGGCCAGGGGCACCCCAGCCCTTAGGATTTGGGAGCCCCAGGTCTGGGGCGCCCCCGTCCTTAGACTTTGGGAGCCCCAGGCCTGGGGCGCACCAGCCCTTATGCTTTGGAAGCCCCAGGCCTGGGGTGCCCCAACCCTTAGGCTTTGGGAGCCCCAGGCCTGGGGTGCCCCAGCCCTTAGGATTTGGGAGCCCCAGGCTGGGACGCCCCAGCCCATAGATTTTGGGAGCCCCAGGCCTGGGGCGCCCCATCTCGTAGGCTCTGGGAGCCACAGGCCTGGGGCGCCCCAGACCTTAGGCTTAAGGAGCCCCAGACCTGGGGGGACCCAGCTCTTCGGCTTAGGGAGCCCCAGGCCTGGGGCATCCCTGCCCTTAGGCTTAGGGAGTCCCAGGCCTGGGGCACCCCAGCCCTTAGGTTTGGGAGTCCCATTCCTGGGCGCCCCAGCCCTTAGGCTTTGGAAGCCACAGGCCTGGTACGCCCCAGCCCTTTGGCTTAGGGAGCCCCAGGCCTGGGGTGCCCCAGGCCTTAGGCTTAGGGAGCCCCAGGCCAGTGTCGCCCCAGCCGTTAGGCTAAGGGAGCCTCTGGCCTGGGGAGCCGCAGCCCTTTTTCTTAGGGAGCCCCAGGCCTGGGGCGCCCCATCCCTTAAGTTTTGGGAGCCCCAGGCTGGGGTGCCCCAGCCCTTAGGCTTTGGGTGCCCCAGGCCTGGGGCGCCCCAGCCCTTTGGCTTTGGGAGCTCCAGGCCTGTGGTTCCCAAGCTCTTAGGCTTTGGGAGCCCCAGGCCTGGGGCGCTCACGCCCTTAGGTTTAGGGAGCCCTAGGCCTGGGGACACCCAGCCCTTCGGCTTAGGGAGCCCCAGGCCTAGGGCGCCGCAGCCCTTAGGCTTAGGGAGCCCCAGGCCTGGTACGTCCCAGCCCTTAGTCTTAGGGAGCCCCAGGCCTTGGGCGCACCAGCCCTTAGGCTTTTGGAGGCCCAGGCTGGGACGCCCCAGCCCATAGGATTTGGGAGCCCCAGGCCTGGGGCGCCAGCCCTTAGGCTTTGGGAGCCCCAGGTTTGGGGCGCCCCAACTCTTAGGCTTTTGGAGCCACAGGCCTGGGGCGCCCCAACTTGTAGGCTCTGGAAGCCACAGGCCTGGGGCGCCCCAGCCCGTAGGCTCTGGTAGCCACAGGCCTGGGGCGCCCCAGACCTTAGGCTTAGGGAGCCCCAGACCTGGTGGGACCCAGGTCTTCGGCTTAGGGAACCCCAGGCCTGGGGCGTCCCTGCCCTTAGGCTTAGGGAGTCCCAGGTCTGGGGCACCCCAGCCCTTAGGCTTTGGGAGTCCCATTCCTGGGCGCCCCAGCCCTTAGGCTTTGGAAGCCACAGGCCTGGTACGCCCCAGCCCTTTGGTTTAGGGAGCCCCTGACCTGGGGCGCCCCAGCACTTAGGCTTTGGGAGCCCCAGGCCTGGGGCGCCCCTGCCCTTGGCTTAGGGAGCCCCAGGCCTGGGGTGCCCCAGCCCTCGGCTTAGGGAGCCCCAGGCCTGGGGCGCCCCAGCCCTTAGGCTTTGAGAGCCCCAGGCCTGGTACGCCCCAGCCCTTAGGCTTAGGGAGCCCCTGGCCTAGGGCGCCCCAGGCCTTAGGCTTTGGGAGCCCCAGGCATGGGGCTCCCCAACACTTAGGTTTTTGGAGCCCCAGACCTGGTACGGCCCAGCCCTTAGGCTTAGTGATCCCCTGGCGTGGGGCGCCGCAGCCTTTAGATTTTGGGAGCCCCAGGCCAGGGGCGCCCCAGCCCTTAGGTTTTGGGAGCCCCAGGCCTGGGGCGCCCCAGCCCTTAGGCGTTGTGAGCCCCAGGCCTGGTATGCCCCAGCCCTTAGGCTTAGGTTGCCCCAGGCCTGGTTCGGCCCAGCCCTTAGGCTTAGGGAGCCCCTGGCCAGAGCGCCCCAGCCCTTAGGCTTTGGGAGCCCCAGGCATGGGGCTCCCCAACACTTAGGTTTTTGGAGCCCCAGACCTGGTACGGCCCAGCCCTTAGGCTTAGGGATCCCCTGGCCTGGGTCGCCGAAGCCTTTAGATTTTGGGAGCCCCAGGCCAGGGGCGCCCCAGCCCTTAGGTTTTGGGAGCCCCAGGCCTGGGGCGCCCCCGCCCTTAGGATTTGGGAGCCCCAGGCCTGGTATGCCCCAGCCCTTAGGCTTAGGTTGCCCCAGGCCTGGTTCGGCCCAGCCCTTAGGCTTAGGGAGCCCCTGGCCAGAGCGCCCCAGCCCTTAGGCTTTGGGAGGCCCCGGCCAGGGGTGCCCAAGCCCTTAGGCTTTGGGAGCCCCAGGCCTCGGGCGCCCCCGCCTTAGGCTTTGTGAGCCCCAGGCCTGGGGCCCCCCGCCCTTAAGCTTTGGGAGCCCCAGGCCTGGGGCGCACCAGCCCTTAGGCTTTGGGAGCCCCAGGCCTGGGGCGCCCCAGCCCTTAGGCTTTGGGAGCCTCAGGCCTGGGGCGTCCCAGCCCTTAGGCTTTGGGAGCCCGAGGCGTGGAGCGCCCCAGGCCTTAGGCTTTGGAAGCCCGAGACCTGGGGAGCCCCAGCCCTTAGGCTTTGGGAGTCCCATGCCTGGGGCGCCCCAGCCCTTAGGCTTTGGGAGCCTCAGGCCTGGTACGCCCCAGCCCTTAGGCTTAGGGAGCCCCTGGCCTGGGGCGTCCCAGGATTTAGGCTTTGGGAGCCCCAGGCCTGGAGCGCCCCAGGCCTTAGGCTTTGGGAGCCCCAGGCCTGGGGTGCCCCAGCCCTTAGGCTTTGGGAGCCCCAGGCCTGGTACGGCCCACCCCTTTGGATTAGGGAGCCCCTGGCTTGGGCGCCCCAGCCCTTAGGCTTTGGGAGCCCCAGACCTGGGGGGCAACTGCCCTTAGGCTTTGGGAGGCCCAGGCCTGGGGCGCACCAGCCCTTAGGCTTTGGGAGTCCCAAGCCTGGGGCGCCCCAGTCCTTAGGCTTTGGGAGCCACAGGCCTGGGGCGCCCTAGCTCATAGGCTCTGGTAGCTACAGGCCTGGGGCGCCCCAGACCTTAGGCTTAGGGAGCCCCAGACCTGGGGGGACCCAGGTCTTCGGCTTAGGGAGCCCCAGGCATGGGGCTACCCAACCCTTAGGTTTTTGGAGGCCCAGGCCTGGTACGGCCCGGCCCTTAGGCTTAGGGAGCCCCTGGCCTGGGGCGCCCCAGCCTTTAGATTTTGGGAGCCCCAGTCCAGGGGCGCCCCAGCCCTTAGGCGTTGTGAGCCCCAGGTCTGGGGAGCCCCCGCCCTTAGGATTTGGGAGGCCCAGACCTGGTATGCCCCAGCCCTTAGGCTTAGGGAGCCCCAGGCCTGGTACGGCCCAGCCCTTATGCTTAGGGAGCCCCTGGCCAGGAGCGCCCCAGCCCTTAGGCTTTGGGAGGCCCCGGCCAGGGGCTCACCAGCCCTTAGGATTTGGGAGCCCCAGGCCTCGGGCGCCCCCGCCTTAGGCTTTGTGAGCCCCAGGCCTGGGGCCCCCCGCCCTTACGCTTTGCAAGCCCCAGGCCTGGGTCGCCCCAGCCGTTAGGCTAAGGGAGCCTCTGGCCTTGGGAGCCACAGCCCTTTTTCTTAGGGAGCCCCAGGCCTGGGGCGCCCCAACCCTTAAGTTTTGGGAGCCCCAGGCTGGGGCGCCCCAGCCCTTAGGCTTTGGGTGCCCCAAGCCTGGGGCGCCCCAGCCCTTAGGCTTTGGGAGCCCCAGGCCTGGGGGCACCCAGCACTTCGGCTTAGGGAGCCCCACGCCTGGGGTGCCCCAGCCCTTAGGCTTTGGGAGTCCCAGGCCTGGGGCGCCCCAACCCTTAGGCTTTGAGAGCCCCAGGCCTGGTATGCCCCAGCCCTTAGGCTTAGGGAGCCCCTGGCCTAGGGCGCCCCAGGCCTTAGGTATTGGGAGCCCCAGGCATGGGGCTCCCTAACCCTTAGGTTTTTGGAGCCCCAGGCCTGGTACGGCCCAGCCTTTAGGCTTAGGGAGCCCCTGGCCTGGGGCGCCCCAGCCTTTAGACTTTGGGAGCCCCAGGCCTGGGGCGCCCCAGCCCTTAGGCATTGTGAGCCCCATGCCTGGGGTGGCCCCACCCTTAGGATTTGGGAGCCCCAGGCCTGGTATGCCCCATCCCTTAGGCTTAGGGAGCCCCAGGCCTGGAGCGCCCAAGGCCTTAGGCTTTGGGAGCCCCAGGCCTGGGGCGCCCCAGCCCTTAGGCTTTGGGAGCCCCAGGCCTGGTACGGCCCAGCCCTTAGGCTTAGGGAGCCCCTGGCCAGGAGCGCCCCAGCCCTTAGGCTTTGGGAGGCCCGGCCAGGGGCGCCCCAGCCCTTAGGCTTTGGGAGCCCCAGGCATCGGGCGCCCCCGCCCTAGGCTTTGTGAGCCCCAGGCCTGGGGCCCCCCGCCCTTAAGCTTTGGGGGCCCCAGGCCTGGGGCGCCCCAGCCCTTACGCTTTGGGAGCCCCAGGCCTGGGGCGCCCCAGCCCTTACGCTTTGAGAGCCCCAGGCCTGGGGCGTCCCAGCCCTTAGGCTTTGGGAGCCCGAGGCGTGGAGCGCCCCAGGCTTTAGGCTTTGGAAACCCGAGGCCTGGGGCGCCCCAGCCCTTAAGCTTTGGGAGTCCCTTGCCTGGGGCGCCCAAGCCCTTAGGCTTTGTGGGCCCCAGGCCTGGTACGCCCCAGCCCTTAGGCTTAGGGAACCCCTGGCCTGGGGCATCCCAGGATTTAGGCTTTGGGAGCCCCAGGCCTGGATCGCCCCAGGCCTTAGACTTTGGGAGCCCCAGGCCTGGGGTGCCCCAGCCCTTAGGCTTTGGGAGCCCCAAGCCTCGTACGGCCCACCCCTTAGGCTTAGGGAGCCCCTGGCTTGGGGCACCCCAGCCCTTAGGCTTTGTGAGCCCCAGGCCTGGGGCGCCCCAGCTCTTAGGCTTTGGGAGGCCCAGGCCAGGGACACCCCAGCCCTTAGGATTTGGGAGCCCCAGGTCTGGGGCGCCCCCGCCCTTAGACTTTGGGAGCCCCAGGCCTGGGGCGCACCAGCCCTTATGCTTTGGAAGCCCCAGGCCTGGGGTGCCCCAGCCCTTAGGCTTTGGGAGCCCCAGGCCTGGGGTGCCCCAGCCCTTAGGATTTGGGAGCCCCAGGCTGGGACCCCCCAGCCCATAGATTTTGGGAGCCCCAGGCCTGGGGCGCCCCATCTCGTAGGCTCTGGGAACCACAGGCCTGGGGCGCCCCAGACCTTAGGCTTAAGGAGCCCCAGACCTGGGGGGACCCAGCTCTTCGGCTTAGGGAGCCCCAGGCCTGGGGCATCCCTGCCCTTAGGCTTAGGGAGTCCCAGGCCTGGGGCACCCCAGCCCTTAGGTTTGGGAGTCCCATTCCTGGGCGCCCCAGCCCTTAGGCTTTGGAAGCCACAGGCCTGGTATGCCCCAGCCCTTTGGCTTAGGGAGCCCCAGGCCTGGGGTGCCCCAGCCCTTAGGCTTAGGGAGCCCCAGGCCTGGGTCGCCCCAGCCGTTAGGCTAAGGGAGCCTCTGGCCTGGGGAGCCACAGCCCTTTTTCTTAGGGAGCCCCAGGCCTGGGGCGCCCCATCCCTTAGGTTTTGGGAGCCCCAGGCTGGGGTGCCCCAGCCCTTAGGCTTTGGGTGCCCCAGGCCTGGGGCGCCCCAGCCCTTAGGCTTTGGGAGCTCCAGGCCTGTGGCGCCCCAGCCCTTAGGCTTTGGGAGCCCCAGGCCTGGGGCCGACCACGCCCTTAGGTTTAGGGAGCCCTAGACCTGGGGACACCCAGCCCTTCGGCTTAGGGAGCCCCAGGCCTAGTGCACCGCAGCCCTTAGGCTTAGGGAGCCCCAGGCCTGGTACGTCCCAGCCCTTAGTCTTAGGGAGCCCCAGGTCTTGGGCGCCCCAGCCCTTAGGCTTTTGGAGGCCCAGGCTGGGACGCCCCAGCCCATAGGATTTGGGAGCCTCAGGCCTGGGGCGCCAGCCCTTAGGCTTTGGGAGCCCCAGGTTTGGGGCGCCCCAACTCTTAGGCTTTTGGAGCCACAGGCCTGGGGCGCCCCAACTTGTAGGCTCTGGAAGCCACAGGCCTGGGGCGCCCCAGCCCGTAAGCTCTGGTAGCCACAGGCCTGGGGCGCCCCAGACCTTAGGCTTAGGGAGCCCCAGACCTGGTGGGACCCAGGTCTTCGGCTTAGGGAAGCCCAGGCCTGGGGCGTCCCTGCCCTTAGGCTTAGGGAGTCCCAGGCCTGGGGCACCCCAGCCCTTAGGCTTTGGGAGTCCCATTCCTGGGCGCCCCAGCTCTTAGGCTTTGGAAGCCACAGGCCTGGTACGCCCCAGCCCTTTGGCTTAGGGAGCCCCTGACCTGGGGCGCCCCAGCCCTTAGGCTTTGAGAGCCCCAGGCCTGGTACGCCCCAGCCCTTAGGCTTAGGGAGCCCCTGGCCTAGGGCGCCCCAGGCCTTAGGCTTTGGGAGCCCCAGGCATGGGGCTCCCCAACACTTAGGTTTTTGGAGCCCCAGACCTGGTACGGCCCAGCCCTTAGGCTTAGGGATCCCCTGGCCTGGGGCGCCGCAGCCTTTAGATTTTGGGAGCCCCAGGCCAGGGGCGCCCCAGCCCTTAGGTTTTGGGAGCCCCAGACCTGGGGGGCAACTGCCCTTTGGCTTTGGGAGGCCCAGGCCTGGGGCGCACCAGCCCTTAGGCTTTGGGAGCCCCTGGCCAGGGGCACCCCAGGCGTTAGGCTTTGGGAGTCCCAAGCCTGGGGCGCCCCAGTCCTTAGGCTTTGGGAGCCACAGGCCTGGGGCGCCCTAGCTCATAGGCTCTGGTAGCCACAGGCCTGGGGCGCCCCAGACCTTAGGCTTAGGGAGCCCCAGACCTGGTGGGACCCAGGTCTTCGGCTTAGGGAGCCCCAGGCCTGGGGCGTCCCTGCCCTTAGGCTTAGGGAGTCCCAGGCCTGGGGTGCCCCAGCCCTTAGGCTTTGGGAGCCCCAGGCCTAGGGCGCCCCCGCCCTTAGGCTATGGGAGCCCCAGGCCTGGGGTGCCCCTGCCCTTAGGCTTTGGGAGCCCCAGGCCTTGGGTGCCCCAGCCCTTAGGCTTTGGGAGCCCCAGGCCTGGGGTGCCCCAGCCCTTAGGCTTTGGGAGCCCCAGGCCTAGGGCGCCCCCGCCCTTAGGCTATGGGAGCCCCAGGCCTGGGGTGCCCCTGCCCTTAGGCTTTGGGAGTCCCAGGCCTGGGGCGCCCCAGCCCTTAGGCTTTGAGAGCCCCAGGCCTGGTACGGCCCAGCCCTTTTGCTTAGGGAGCCCCTCTTCTAGGGCGCCCCAGGCCTTAGGCTTTGGGAGCCCCAGGCATGGGGCTCCCCAACCCTTAGGTTTTTGGAGGCCCAGGCCTGGTACGGCTCAGCCCTTAGGCTTAGGGAGCCCCTGGCCTGGGGCGCCCCAGCCTTTAGATTTTGGGAGCCCCAGGTCAGGGGCGCCCCAGCCCTTAGGTTTTGGGAGCCCCAGGCCTGGGGCGCCCCAGCCCTTAGGCGTTGTGAGCCCCAGGTCTGGGGTGCCCCCGCCCTTAGGATTTGGGAGGCCCAGGCCTGGTATGCCCCAGCCCTTAGGCTTAGGGAGCCCCAGGCCTGGTACGGCCCAGCCCTTAGGCTTAGGGAGCCCCTGGCCAGGAGCGCCCCAGCCCTTAGGCTTTGGGAGGCCCCGGCCAGGGGCGCACCAGCCCTTAGGATTTGGGAGTCCCAGGCCTCGGGCGCCCCCGCCTTAGGCTTTGTGAGCCCCAGGCCTGGGGCCCCCCGCCCTTAAGCTTTGGGAGCCCCAGGCCTGGGGCGCACCAGCCCTTATGCTTTGGGAACCCCAGGCCTGGGGCGTCCCAGCCCTTAGGCTTTGGGAGCCCGAGGCGTGGAGCGCCCCAGGCCTTAACCCTAAGCTAGGTAGCCCCAGGCTTAGGGAGCCCCAGACCTCGGGAGCCCTAGCACTAAAGCTTAGGGAGCCCCAAGCCTGGTGAGCCCTAGCCCTAAGGCTTAGGGCGCCCCAGGCCTGGGGAGCCCTAGGCTCAGGGAGCCCCAGGCCTGGGGAGCCCTAGGCTTAAGGAGCCCCAGGCCTGGGGAGCCTAGGCTTAGGTAGACCTAGGCTTAGGGAGCCCCAGGCCTAGGGAGCCCTTGGCTTAGGGAGCCGAAGCCTGGGGAGCCCTAGGCTTAGGGAGCCCCAGGCCTGGGGAGCCCCAGCCCTAAGCTTTAGGGAGCCCCAGGCCAGGGGAGCCCTAGACTTAGGGGGACCCAGGCCTTGGGGAGCCCTAGGCTTTGGGAACCCCAGGCCTGCGGAGCCCTAGGCTAAGGGAGCCCCAGGCCTGGGGAGCCCTAGCCCTAAAGCTTAGGGAGCCCCAAACTTCGTGAGCCCTAGCCCTAAGGCTTAGGGGGCCCCAGGCCTGGGGAGCCCTAGGCTCTGTGAACCCCAGCCTGGGGAACTCTAGGCTTAGGGGGCCCCAGGCCAAGGGGAGCCCTAGGTTTAGGGAGCCCCAGGCCTGGGGAGCCCTAGCCCTAAGGCTTAGTGAGCCCCAATCCTGGGAGCCCTAGGCTAGGGAGCCCCAGGCTTAGGGAGCCCCAGACCTCGGGAGTCCTAGCCCTAAAGCTTAGGGAGCCCCAAGCCTGGTGAGCCCTAGCCCTAAGGCTTAGGGCGCCACAGGCCTGGGGAGCCCTAGGCTCAGGGAGCCCCAGGCCTGGGGAGCCCTAGGCTTAGGGAGCCCCAGGCCTGGGGAGCCTAGGCTTAGGTAGCCTAAAGCCTGGGGAGCCCCAGGCTTAGGTAGACCTAGGCTTAGGAATCCCCAGGCCTAGGGAGCCCTAGACTTAGGGAGCCCCAGCCTGGGGAGACCTAGGCTTAGGGAGCCCCAGGCCTGGGGAGCCTGGGTTTAGGTAGACCCAAGCCTGGGGAGCCCCAGGCTTAGGTAGACCTAGGCTTTGGGAGCCCCAGGCCTGGGGAGCCCTTGCCCTAAGGCTTAGGAAGCCCCAGGCCTAGAGAGGCCCAGGCCTGGGTAGTCGTAGTCTTAGAGAGCCCCAGGCCTAGGGAGCCCTAGCCCTAAGGCTCAGGGATCCCCAGGCTTGGGAAGTCCTAGGCTTAAGGAGCCCTAGGCCTCGGGAGTCCTAGCCCTAAGGCTTAAGGAGCCCCAGGCCTGGGGAACCCTAGGCTTAGGGAGCCCCAACCTGTGGAGCCCTAGGCTTAGGGAGCCCCAGGCCTGGGGAGACCTAGCCCTAAAGTTTAGGGAGCCACAGGCATGGGGAGCCCTATGCTTAGGAGCCCCAGGCCTCGGGAGCCCCAGCCCTAAGCTTTAGGGAGCCCCAGGCCAGGGGAGCCCTAGACTTAGGGCGACCCAGGCCTTGGGTAGCCCTAGGCTTTGGGAACCCCAGGCCTGCGGAGCCCTAGGCTTAGGGAGCCCCAGGCCTGGGGTGCCCTAGCCCTAAAGTTTAGGGAGCCCCAGGCATGGGGAGCCCTATGCTTAGGAGCCCCAGGCCTGGGGAGCCCCAGGCCAGGGGAGCCCTAGACTTAGGGGGACCCAGGCCTTGGGGAGCCCTAGGCTTTGGGAACCCCAGGACTGCGGAGCCCTAGGCTTAGGGAGCCCCAGGCCTGGGGAGCCCTAGCCCTAAAATTTAGGGAGCCCCAGGCCTGGGGAGCCCTAGGCTTAGGGAGCCCCAGACCGGGGGAGCCTAGGTTTAGGTAGCCCCAAGCCTGGGGAGCCCCAACCCTAAGCTTTAGGGAGCCCCAGGCCAGGAGAGCCCTAGACTTAGGGGGACCCAGGCCTTGGGGAGCCCTAGGCTTTGGGAACCCCAGGCCTGCGGAGCCCTAGGCTAAGGGAGCCCCAGGCCTGGGGAGCCCTAGCCCTAAAGCTTAGGGAGCACCAAACTTGGTGAGTCCTAGCCCTAAGGCTTAGGGGGCCCCAGGCCTGGGGAGCCCTAGGCTCTGTGAACCCCAGCCTGGGTAACTCTAGGCTTAGGGGGCCCCAGGCCAAGGGGAGCCCTAGGTTTAGGGAGCCCCAGGCCTGGGGAGCCCTAGCCCTAAGGCTTAGTGAGCCCCAAACCTGGGAGCCCTAGGCTAGGGAGCCCCAGGCTTAGGGAGCCCCAGACCTCGGGAGCCCTAGCCCTAAAGCTTAGGGAGCCCCAAGCCTGGTGAGCCCTAGCCCTAAGGCTTAGGGCGCCACAGGCCTGGGGAGCCCTAGGCTCACGGAGCCCCAGGCCTGGGGAGCCCTAGGCTCAGGGAGCCCCAGGCCTGGGGAGCCCTAGGCTTATGGAGCCCCAGGCCTGGGGAGCCTAGGCTTAGGTAGCCCCAAGCCTGGGGAGCCCCAGGCTTAAGTAGACCTAGGCTTAGGGAGCCCCAGGCCTAGGGAACCCTTGGCTTAGGGAGTCGAAGTCTGGGGAGCCCTAGGCTTAGGGAGCCCCAGGCCTGGGGAGCCCTAACCTTTGGGAGCCACAGGTCTGGGGAGCCATAGGCTTAGGGAGCCCCAGGTCTCGGGATCTATAGGCTTAGGGAGCCCCAGGCCTGGGGAGCCAAAGACCTAGGGAGCCCCAGGCCTGGGGAGCCCTAGCCCTAAGTCTTAGGGAGCCCCAGGCTTGGGGAGCCCTAGCCCTAAGTCTTAGGGAGCCCCAGGCCTGGGGTACACTAGCCCCAAGGTTTAGGGAGCCCCAGGCATGGGGAGCCCTTGGCTTAGGGAGCCCCAGGCCTGGGGAGCCCTAACCTTTGGGAGCCACAGGCCTGGGGAGCCCTAGGCTTAGGGAGCCCCAGGTCTGGGGAGCCCTAGCCCTAAAGCTTAGGGAGCCCCAAATTTGGTGAGCCCTAGCCCTAAGGCTTAGGGGGCCCCAGGCCTGGGGAGCCCTAGGCTCTGTGAACCCCAGCCTGGGGAACTCTAGGCTTAGGGGGCCCCAGGCCAAGGGGAGCCCTAGGTTTAGGGAGCCCCAGGGCTGGGGAGCCCTAGCCCTAAGGCTTAGTGAGCCCCAATCCTGGGAGCCCTAGGCTAGGGAGCCCCAGGCTTAGGGAGCCCCAGACCTCGGGAGCCCTAGCACTAAAGCTTAGGGAGCCCCAAGCCTGGTGAGCCTTAGCCCTAAGGCTTAGGGCGCCACAGGCCTGGGGAGCCCTAGGCTCAGGGAGCACCAGGCCTGGGGAGCCCTAGGCTTAGGGAGCCCCAGGACTGGGGAGCCTAGGCTTAGGTAGCCCCAACCTGGGGAGCCCCAGGCTTAGGTAGACCTAGGCTTAGGAAGCCCCAGGCCTAGGGAGCCCTTGGCTTAGGGAGCCGAAGCCTGGGGAGCCCTAGGCTTAGGGAGCCCCAGGCCTGGGGAGCCCTAGGCTTAGGGAGACCCAGGCCTGGGGTGCCCTAACCTTTGGGAGCCACAGGCCAGGGGAGCCCTATTCTTAGGGAGCCCCAGGTATCGGGAACTCTAGGCTTAGGGAGCCCCAGGCCTGGGGAGCCTTAGGCTTAGGTATCCCCAGTCCAGGGTAGCCCTAGCCCAAAAGGTTAAGGGAGCCCCTGGACCTGGTATCCCTAGGCTTAGCGAGCCCCACGCCTGGGGAGCCCTTGGCTTAGGGAGACCCAGCCTGGGGAGCCCTAGGCTTAGGGAGCCCCAGGCCTGTGGAGACTTAGGCTTAGGGTGCCCCAGGCCTGGGAGCCCTAGGCTTAGAGAGTCCCAGGCCAGGGTAGCCCTAGCCCTAAGGTTTAGGGAGCCCCAGGCCTGGGGAGCCTTAGGCTTTGGGAGCCTAAGGCCTGGGGAGCCCCAAGGCTTAGGGAGCCCCAGGCTGGGGAGCCCAAGGCTTAGGGAGCCCCAGCCTGTGGATCCCTAGGCTTAGGGAGCCCCACACCTGGGGAGCCCTTGCCTTAGGGAGACCCAGCTTGTGGAGCCCTAAGCCTAGGGAGCCCCAGGCCTGAGGAGCCTTAGGCTTAGGGAGCCCCAGGACTGGGGAGCCCTAGGCTTAGGGAGCCCGAGGCCTGGGGAGCCCTAGCCCTAAGGCTTAGTGAGCCCCAGGCCTGGGGACCCCTAGCGTTAAGGCTTAGGGAGCACCAGGCCTGGGGAGCCCTAAGTTTAGGGAGCCCAGGCCTGGGGAGCCCTAGCCCTAAAGCTTAGGGAGCCCCAAACCTGGTGAGCCCTAGCCCTAAAGCTTAGGGGGCCCCAGGCCTGGGGAGCCCAAGGTTCTAGGAACCCCAGACCTGGGGAACTCTAGGCTTAGGGGGCCCCAGGCCAAGGGGAGCCCTAGGTTTATGGAGCCCCAGACCTGGGGAGCCCTAGCCCTAAGGCTTAGTGAGCCCCAATCTTAGCGAGCCCTAGGCTTAGAGAACCCCAAGTCTGGGGCGCCCTAGCGATAAGGCTTAGGGAGGACCAGGCCTGGGGAGCCCTGGCCCTAAGACTTTGGGAGCCCCAATCCTGGGAGCCCTAGGCTAGGGTGCCCCAGACCGGGTGAGCCCTAGGCTTAGAGAGCCCCAGGCCAGGGTAGCCATAGCCCTAAGGTTTAGGGAGCCCCAGCCTGGGGAGCCCTAGTCTTAGGGAGCACCAGCCTGGGGAGACCTAGGCTTAGGGAGCCCCAGGCCTGTGGAGCCTTAGGCTTAGGAAGCCCCATGCCTGGGGAGCCCTAGGCTTAGGGAGCCCCAGGCCTGGGGTGCCCTAGGCTTAGAGAGTCCCAGGCCAGGGTAGCCCTAGCCCTAAGGTTTAGGGAGCCCCAGGCCTGGGGAGCCTTAGGCTTTGGGAGCCTAAGGCCTGGGGAGCCCCAAGGCTTAGGGAGCCCCAGGCTGGGGAGCCCAAGGCTTAGGGAGCCCCAGCCTGTGGAGCCCTAGGCTTAGGGAGCCCCACACCTGGGGAGCCGTTGCCTTAGGGAGACCCAGCTTGGGGAGCCCTAGGCCTAGGGAGCCCCAGGCCTGAGGAGCCTTAGGCTTAGGGAGCCCTAACCCTAAGGCCTAGGGGGCCACAAGCCTGGGGTGCCTTAGGCTAAGTGAGCCCCAGGCCTGGGGAGCCCTAGGCTTATGGAGCCCCAGGCCTGGGGAGCCTGTGTTTAGGTAGACCCAAGCTTAGGGAGCCCCAGGCCAGGGGAGCCCTAGGCTTTGGGAACCCAAGGCCTGGGGAGCCCTAGGCTAAGGGAGCCCCAGGACTGGGGAGCCCTAGCCCTAAAGTTTAGGGAGCCCCAGGCATGGGGAGCCCTATGCTTAGGAGCCCCATGCCTGGGGAGCCCTAGCCCTAAGCTTTAGGGAGCCCCAGGCCAGGGTAGCCCTAGCCCTAAAGTTTACGGAGCCCCAGGCCTGGGGAGCCTTAGGCTTAGGGAGCCTAAGGCCTGGGGAGCCCTAAGTCTTAGGGATCCTCAGGCTGGGGAGCCCAAGGCTTAGGGAGCCCCAGACTGTGGAGCCCTAGGCTTAGGGAGCCCCATGCCTGGGGAGCCCTTGGCTTAGGGAGACCCAGCCTGGGGAGCCCTAGGCCTAGGGAGCCCCAGGCCTGAGGAGCCTTAGTCTTAGGGAGCCCCAGGTCTGGGGAGCTCTAGGCGTAGGGTGCTGCAGGTCTGGGGATCCCTATGCTTAGGGAGCCTCCGGCCTGGGGACCCCTAGCCCTAAGGCTTAGTGAGCCCCAGGCCTGGTGAGCCCTTGCGTTAAGGCTTAGGGAGCCCCAGGCCTGGGGAGCCCTAGCCCTAAAGCTTAGGGAGCCCCAAACTTGGTGAGCCCTAGCCCTAAGGCTTAGGGGGCCCCAGGCCTGGGGAACTCTAGGCTTAGGGGGCCCCAGGCCAAGGGGAGCCCTAGGTTTAGGGAGCCCCAGGCCTGGGGAGCCCTAGCCCTAAGGCTTAGAGAGCCCCAATCCTGGGAGCCCTAGGTTAGGGAGCCCCAGGCTTAGGGAGCCCCAGACCTCGGGAGCCCTAGCACTAAAGCTTAGGGAGCCCCAAGCCTGGTGAGCCCTAGCCCTAAGGCTTAGGGCGCCACAGGCCTGGGGAGCCCTAGGCTCAGGGAGCCCCAGGCCTGGGGAGCCCTAGGCTTAGGGAGCCCCAGGCCTGGGGAGCCTAGGCTTAGGTAGACCTAGGCTTAGGGAGCCCCAGGCCTAGGGAGCCCTTGGCTTAGGGAGCCGAAGCCTGGGGAGCCCTAGGCTTAGGGAGCCCCAGGCCAGGGGAGCCCCAGCCCTAAGCTTTAGGGAGCCCCAGGCCAGGGGAGCCCTAGACTTAGGGGGACCCAGGCCTTGGGGAGCCCTAGGCTTTGGGAACCCCAGGCCTGCGGAGCCCTAGGCTAAGGGAGCCCCAGGCCTGGGGAGCCCTAGCCCTAAAGCTTAGGGAGCCCCAAACTTGGTGAGCCCTAGCCCTAAGGCTTAGGGGGCCCCAGGCCTGGGGAGCCCTAGGCTCTGTGAACCCCAGCCTGGGGAACTCTAGGCTTAGGGGGCCCCAGGCCAAGGGGAGCCCTAGGTTTAGGGAGCCCCAGGCCTGGGGAGCCCTAGCCCTAAGGCTTAGGGAGCCCCAAGCCTGGTGAGCCCTAGCCCTAAGGCTTAGGGCACCACAGACCTGTGGAGCCCTAGGCTCAGGGAGCCCCAGGCCTGGGGAGCCCTAGGCTTAGGGAGCCCCAGGCCTGGGGAGCCTAGGCTTAGGTAGCCCCAAGCCTGGGGAGCCCCAGGCTTAGGTAGACCTAGGCTTAGGGAGCCCCAGGCCTAGGGAGCCCTTGGCTTAGGGAGCCGAAGCCTGGGGAGCCCTAGGCTTAGGGAGTCCCAGGCCTGGGGAGCCCTAACCTTTGGGAGCCACAGGCCTGGGGAGCCCTAGGCTTAGGGAGCCCCAGGTCTCGGGATCTCTAGGCTTAGGGACCCCCAGGCCTGGGGAGCCCAAGACCTAGGGAGCCCCAGGCCTGGGGAGCCCTAGCCCTAAGTCTTAGGGAGCCTCAGGCCTGGGGAGCCCTAGCCCTAAGTCTTAGGGAGCCCCAGGCATGGGGTGCCCTAGCCCTAAGGTTTAGGGAGCCCCAGGCCTGGGGAGCCCTAGGCTTAGGGAGCCCCAGGACTGGGGAGCCCTAACCTTTGGGAGCCACTGGCCTGGGGAGCCCTAGGCTTAGGGAGCCCCAGGTCTCGGGATCTCTAGGCTTAGGGAGCCCCAGGCCTGGGGAGCCCAAGACCTAGGGAGCCCCAGGCCTGGGGAGCCCTAGCCCTAAGTCTTAGGGAGCCCCAGGCCTGGGGAGCCCTAGCCCTAAGTCTTAGGGAGCCCCAGGCCTGGGGTGCCCTGGCCCTAAGGTTTATGGAGCCCCAGGCATGGGTAGCACTATGCTTAGAGAGCCCCAGGCCTGGGGAGCACTAACCCTAAGGTTTAGGGAGCCCCAGGCCAGGGGAGCCCTAGGCTTTGGGAACCCAAGGCCTGTGGAGCCCTAGGCTAAGGGAGCCCCAGGACTGGGGAGCCCTAGCCCTAAGCTTTAGGGAGCCCCAGGCCAGGGGAGCCCTAGACTTAGGGGGACCCAGGCCTTGGGGAGCCCTAGGCTTAGGGAACCCCAGGCCTGCGGAGCCCTAGGCTAAGGGAGCCACAGCCTGGGGAGCCTTAGGCTTAGGGAGGCTTAGGGAGCCCCAGGCCTGTGGAGCCCTAGGCTTAGAGAGCCCCAGGCCAGGGTAGCCCTAGCCCTAAGGTTTACGGAGCCCCAGGCCTGGGGAGCCTTAGGCTTAGGGAGCCTAAGGCCTGGGGAGCCCTAAGTCTTAGGGATCCCCAGGCTGGGGAGCCCAAGGCTTAGGGAGGCCCAGACTGTGGAGCCCTAGGCTTAGGGAGCCCCACGCCTGGGGAGCCCTGGGCTTAGGGAGACCCAGCCTGGGGAGCCCTAGGCCTAGGGAGCCCCAGGCCTGAGGAGCCTTAGGCTTAGGGAGCCCCAGGTCTGGGGAGCCCTAGGCTTAGGGTGCCGCAGGCCTGGGGATCCCTAGGCTTAGGGAGCCCCAGGCTTGGGGAGCCCTAGCCCTAAGGCTTAGTGGGCCCCAGGCCTGGGGAGCCCTAGCGTTAAGGCTTAGGGAGCACCAGGCCTGGGGAGCCCTAAGCTTAGGGAGCCCCAGGCCTGGGGAGCCCTAACCCTAAAGCTTAGGGAGCCCCAAACCTGGTGAGCCCTAGCCCTAAAGCTTAGGGGGCCCCAGGCCTGGGGAGCCCAAGGTTCTAGGAACCCCAGACCTGGGGAACTCTAGGCTTAGGGGGCCCCAGGCCAAGGGGAGCCCTAGGTTTATGGAGCCCCAGACCTGGGGAGCCCTAGCCCTAAGGCTTAGTGAGCCCCAATCTTGGGGAGCCTTAGGCTTAGAGAGCCCGAAGTCTGGGGCGCCGTAGCGATAAGGCTTAGGGAGGACCAGGCCTGGGGAGCCCTGGCCCTAAGACTTTGGGAGCCCCAATCCTGGGAGCCCTAGGCTAGGGAGCCCCTGGCCGGGGGAGCCCTAGGCTTAGAGAGCCCCAGGCCAGGGTAGCCATAGCCCTAAGGTTTAGGGAGCCCCAGCCTGGGGAGCCCTAGTCTTAGGGAGCACCAGCCTGGGGAGCCCTAGGCTTAGGGAGCCCCAGGCCTGGGGTGCCCTAGGCTTAGAGAGTCCCAGGCCAGGGTAGCCCTAGCCCTAAGGTTTAGGGAGCCCCAGGCCTGGGGAGCCTTAGGCTTTGGGAGCCTAAGGCCTGGGGAGTCCCAAGGCTTAGGTAGCCCCAGGCTGGGGAGCCCAAGGCTTAGGGAGCCCCAGCCTGTGGAGCCCTAGGCTTAGGGAGCCCCACACCTGGGGAGCCGTTGCCTTAGGGAGACCCAGCTTGGGGAGCCCTAGGCCTAGGGAGCCCCAGGCCTGAGGAGCCTTAGGCTTAGGGAGCCCTAACCCTAAGGCCTAGGGGGCCACAAGCCTGGGGTGCCTTAGGCTAAGTGAGCCCCAGGCCTGGGGAGCCCTAGGCTTATGGAGCCCCAGGCCTGGGGAGCCTGTGTTTAGGTAGACCCAAGCTTAGGGAGCCCCAGGCCAGGGGAGCCCTAGGCTTTGGGAACCCAAGGCCTGGGGAGCCCTAGGCTAAGGGAGCCCCAGGACTGGGGAGCCCTAGCCCTAAAGTTTAGGGAGCCCCAGGCATGGGGAGCCCTATGCTTAGGAGCCCCATGCCTGGGGAGCCCTAGCCCTAAGCTTTAGGGAGCCCCAGGCCAGGGTAGCCCTAGCCCTAAGGTTTACGGAGCCCCAGGCCTGGGGAGCCTTAGGCTTAGGGAGCCTAAGGCCTGGGGAGCCCTAAGTCTTAGGGATCCCCAGGCTGGGGAGTCCAAGCCTTAGGGAGCCCCAGACTGTGGAGCCCTAGGCTTAGGGAGCCCCACGCCTGGGGAGCCCTTGGCTTAGGGAGACCCAGCCTGGGGAGCCCTAGGCCTAGGGAGCCCCAGGCCTGAGGAGCCTTAGTCTTAGGGAGCCCCAGGTCTGGGGAGCCCTAGGCTTAGGGTGCTGCAGGCCTGGGGATCCCTATGCTTAGGGAGCCTCCGGCCTGGGGACCCCTAGCCCTAAGGCTTAGTGAGCCCCAGGCCTGGGGAGCCCTTGCGTTAAGGCTTAGGGAGCCCCAGGCCTGGGGAGCCCTAGCCCTAAAGCTTAGGGAGCCCCAAACTTGGTGAGCCCTAGCCCTAAGGCTTAGGGGGCCCCAGGCCTGGGGAGCCCTAGGCTCTGTGAACCCCAGCCTGGGGAACTCTAGGCTTAGGGGGCCCCAGGCCAAGGGGGGCCCTAGGTTTAGGGAGCCCCAGGCCTGGGGAGCCCTAGCCCTAAGGCTTAGAGAGCCCCAATCCTGGGAGCCCTAGGCTAGGGAGCCCCAGGCTTAGGGAGCCCCAGACCTCGGGAGCCCTAGCACTAAAACTTAGGGAGCCCCAAGCCTGGTGAGCCCTAGCCCTAAGGCTTAGGGTGCCACAGGCCTGGGGAGCCCTAGGCTCAGGGAGCCCCAGGCCTGGGGAGCCCTAGGCTTAGGGAGCACCAGGCCTGGGGAGCCTAGGCTTAGGTAGACCTAGGCTTAGGGAGCCCCAGGCCTAGGGAGCCCTTGGCTTAGGGTGCCGAAGCCTGGGGAGCCCTAGGCTTAGGGAGCCCCAGGCCAGGGGAGCCCCAGCCCTAAGCTTTAGGGAGCCCCAGGCCAGGGGAGCCCTAGACTTAGGGGGACCCAGGCCTTGGGGAGCCCTAGGCTTTGGGAACCCCAGGCCTGCGGAGCCCTAGGCTAAGGGAGCCCCAGGCCTGGGGAGCCCTAGCCCTAAAGCTTAGGGAGCCCCAAACTTGGTGAGCCCTAGCCCTAAGGCTTAGGGGGCCCCAGGCCTGGGGAGCCCTAGGCTCTCTGAACCCCAGCCTGGGGAACTCTAGGCTTAGGGGGCCCCAGGCAAATGGGAGCCCTAGGTTTAGGGAGCCCCAATCCTGGGGAGCCCTAGCCCTAAGGCTTAGGGAGCCCCAAGCCTGGTGAGCCCTAGCCCTAAGGCTTAGGGCGCCACAGACCTGTGGAGCCCTAGGCTCAGGGAGCCCCAGGCCTGGGGAGCCCTAGGCTTAGGGAGCCCCAGGCCTGGGGAGCCTAGGCTTAGGTAGCCCCAAGCCTGGGGAGCCCCAGGCTTAGGTAGACCTAGGCTTAGGGAGCCCCAGGCCTAGGGAGCCCTTGGCTTAGGGAGCCGAAGCCTGGGGAGCCCTAGGCTTAGGGAGCCCCAGGCCTGGGGAGCCCTAGGCTTAGGGAGCCCCAGGCCTGGGGAGCCCTAACCTTTGGGAGCCCCAGGTCTCGGGATCTCTAGGCTTAGGGACCCCCAGGCCTGGGGAGCCCAAGACCTAGGGAGCCCCAGGCCTGGGGAGCCCTAGCCCTAAGTCTTAGGGAGCCCCAGGCATGGGGTGCCCTAGCCCTAATGTTTAGGGAGCCCCAGGCCTGGGGAGCCCTAGGCTTAGGGAGCCCCAGGACTGGGGAGCCCTAACCTTTGGGAGCCACAGGCCTGGGGAGCCCTAGGCTTAGGGAGCCCCAGGTCTCGGGATCTCTAGGCTTAGGGAGCCCCAGGCCTGGGGAGCCCAAGACCTAGGGAGCCCCAGGCCTGGGGAGCCCTAGCCCTAAGTCTTAGGGAGCCCCAGGCCTGGGGAGCCCTAGCCCTAAGTCTTAGGGAGCCCCAGGCCTGGGGTGCCCTGGCCCTAAGGTTTATGGAGCCCCAGGCATGGGTAGCACTATGCGTAGAGAGCCCCAGGCCTGGGGAGCACTAACCCTAAGGTTTAGGGAGCCCCAGGCCAGGGGAGCCCTAGGCTTTGGGAACCCAAGGCCTGTGGAGCCCTAGGCTAAGGGAGCCCCAGGACTGGGGAGCCCTAGCCCTAAAGTTTAGGCAGCCCCAGGAATGGGGAGCCCTATGCTTAGGAGCCCCATGCCTGGGGAGCCCTAGCCCTAAGCTTTAGGGAGCCCCAGGCCAGGGGAGCCCTAGACTTAGGGGGACCCAGGCCTTGGGGAGCCCTAGGCTTAGGGAACCCCAGGCCTGCGGAGCCCTAGGCTAAGGGAGCCACAGCCTGGGGAGCCTTAGGCTTAGGGAGGCTTAGGGAGCCCCAGGCCTGTGGAGCCCTAGGCTTAGAGAGCCCCAGGCCAGGGTAGCCCTAGCCCTAAGGTTTACGGAGCCCCAGGCCTGGGGAGCCTTAGGCTTAGGGAGCCTAAGGCCTGGGGAGCCCTAAGTCTTAGGGATCCCCAGGCTGGGGAGCCCAAGGCTTAGGGAGGCCCAGACTGTGGAGCCCTAGGCTTAGGGAGCCCCACGCCTGGGGAGCCCTGGGCTTAGGGAGACCCAGCCTGGGGAGCCCTAGGCCTAGGGAGCCCCAGGCCTGAGGAGCCTTAGGCTTAGGGAGCCCCAGGTCTGGGGAGCCCTAGGCTTAGGGTGCCGCAGGCGTGGGGATCCCTAGGCTTAGGGAGCTCCAGGCTTGGGGAGCCCTAGCCCTAAGGCTTAGTGGGCCCCAGGCCTGAGGAGCCCTAGCGTTAAGGCTTAGGGAGCACCAGGCCTGGGGAGCCCTAGGCTTAGGGAGCCGAAGGCCTGGAGAGCCCTAAGTCTTTGGGATCCCCAGCCTGGGGAGCCCAAGGCTTAGGGAGGCCCAGACTGTGGAGCCCTAGGCTTAGGGAGCCCCACGCCTGGGGAGCCCTTGGCTTAGGGAGACCCAGCCTGGGGAGCCCTAGGCCTAGGGAGCCCCAGGCCTGAGGAGCCTTAGGCTTAGGGAGCCCCAGGTCTGGGGAGCCCTAGGCTTAGGGTGCTGCAGGCCTGGGGATCCCTAGGCTTAGGGAGCCCCAGGCTTGGGGAGCCCTAGCCCTAAGGCTTAGTGGGCCCCAGGCCTGGGGAGCCCTAGCGTTAAGGCTTAGGGAGCACCAGGCCTGGGGAGCCCTAGGCTTAGGGAGCCCCAACCTGGGGAGCCCTAGCCCTAAAGATTAGGGAGCCCCAAACTTGGTGAGCCCTAGCCCTAAGGTTTAGGGGGCCCCAGGCCTGGGGAGCCCTAGGCTCTGTGAACCCCAGCCTGGGGAACTCTAGGATTAGGGCGCCCCAGGCCTGGGGAGCCCTAGCCCTAAGGCTTAGTGAGCCCCAATCCTCGGAGCCCTAGGCTAGGGAGCCCCAGGCTTAGGGAGCCCCAGACCTCGGGAGCCCTAGCACTAAAGCTTAGGGAGCCCAAGCCTGGTGAGCCCTAGCCCTAAGGCTTAGGGCGCCACAGGCCTGGGGAGCCCTAGGCTCAGGGAGCCCCAGGCCTGGGGAGCCCTAGGCTTAGGGAGCCCCAGGCCTGGGGAGCCTAGGCTTAGGTAGCCCCAAGCCTGTGGAGCCCCAGGCTTAGGTAGACCTAGGCTTAGGGAGCCCCAGGCTTAGGGAGCCCTTGGCTTAGGGAGCCGAAGCCTGGGGAGCCCTAGGCTTAGGGAGCCCCAGGCCTGGGGAGCCCTAGGCTTAGGGAGCCCCAGGCCTGGGGAGCCCTAACCTTTGGGAGCCACAGGCCTGGGGAGCCCTAGGCTTAGGGAGCCCCAGGTCTCAGGATCTCTAGGCTTAGGGAGCCCCAGGCCTGGGGAGCCCAATACCTAGGGAGCCCCAGGCCTGGGGAGCCCTAGCCCTAAATCTTAGGGAGCCCCAGGCCTGGGGAGCCCTAGCCCTAAGTCTTAGGGAGCCCCAAGCCTGGGGTGCCCTAGCCCTAAGGTTTAGGGAGCCCCAGGCCTGGGGAGCCCTAAGCTTAGGGAGCCCCAGGCCTGGGGAGCCCTAGCCTTTGGGAGCCACAGGCCTGGGGAGCCCTAGGCTTAGGGAGCCCCAGGTCTCGGGATCTCTAGGCTTACGGAGCCCCAGGCCTGGGGAGCCCAAGACCTAGGGAGCCCCAGGCCTGGGGAGCCCTAGCCCTAAGTCTTAGGGAGCCCCAGGCCTGTGGAGCCCTAGCCCTAAATCTTAGGGAGCCCCAGGCCTGGGGTGCCCTAGCCCTAAGGTTTATGGAGCCCCAGGCATGGGGAGCCCTATGCTTAGAGAGCCCCAGGCCTGGGGAGCACTAGCCCTAAGGCTTAGGGAGCCCCAGGCCAGGGGAGCCCTAGGCTTTGGGAACCCAAGGACTGGGGAGCCCTAGGCTTAGGGAGCCCCAGGCCTGGGGAGCCTTAGGCTTAGGGAGACACAGGCCTGGGGAGCCCTAGCCTTGGGGAGCTCTAGGCCTGGGTAGCCCTAGGCTTAGGTAGCCCCAGCCCTGGGGAGACCTAGCCCAAAGTATTAGGGAGCCCCAGGCCTGGGGAGCCCTAGGCTCAGGGAGGCCCTGGCCTGGGGAGCCCTAGCCCTTAGGCTTAGGGAGTCCCAGGCTTGGGGAGCCCTAGGCTCAGGGAGCCCCAGGACTATGGAGCCCTAGGATCAGTGATCCCCAGACCAGGGGAGCCCTAGCCCTAAGGCTTTGGGAGCCCCAGGCCTGGGGAGCCCTTGGCTCAGGGAGCCCCAGACTGGGGAGCCCAAGCCCTATGTCTTAGGGAGCCCCTGTCTTGGGGAGCCCTAGGTTCAATGAGCCCCAGGCCTTGGGAGCTCTAGGCTCAGGGAGCCCCTGGCCTGGGGAGCCCTAGCCCTTAGGCTTAGTGAGCCCCAGGCCTGGGGAGCCCTATGCTCAGGGAGCCCCAGGCCTGGGGAGCCTTAGTCTCGGGAAGCCCCAGACTGGGGAGCCCTAGCCCTAAAGCTTAGGGAGCCCCAGACCTGGGGAGCCCTAGGCTCAGGTAGCCCCAGGCCTGGGGAGCCCAAGCCCTATGTCTCAGGGAGCCCCTGTCTTGGGGAGCCCTAGGCTCAGGGAGACCCAGGCCTGGGGAGCCCTAGGCTTAGGGGGCCCCAGGCCTTGGGGATCCCTAGGCTTAGGGAGCCACAGGCCTGAGGAGCCCTAGGCTAAGGGAGACGCAGACCTGGGGATCCCTAGGCTTAGGGAGCCCCAGGCCTGGGGAACCCTAGCCCTAAGGCTTAGGGAGCCCCAGGCCTGGAGAGCACTAGCCCTAAGGCTTAGGGAGGCCTAGGCCTGGGGAGTTCTAGGCTCTGGAAGCCCCAGCATGGGGAGCGATAGCCCTACGGCTAAAGGAGCCCCAGGCATGGGGAGCCTTAGGCTCAGGGAGCCCCAGCCTGGGGATCCCTAGCCCAAAAGCTTATGGTGCCCCAGGCTTGGGGAGACCTAGGTTCAGGGAGCCGCAAGCTTGGGGAGCCCTGGCCATATGTCTTAGGGAGCCCCAGGCCTGGGGAGCCCTAGGCGCAGCGAGCCCCAGGCCTGGGGAGCCCTAGGCTTAGGGGGCTCCAGGCCTTGGGGAGCCCTAGGCTTTGGGAGCCCCAGGCCTGAGGAGCCCTAGGCAAAGGGAGACGCAGACCTGGGGAGCCCTAGGCTTAGGGAGCACCAGGCCTGGGGAGCCCTAGGCTTAGGGAGCACCAGGCCTGGGGAGCCCTAGGCTTAGGGAGCTCCAGGTTTGGGGAGCCCTAGGCTTAGGGAGCCCCAGGCCTGGGGACCCCTAGACCTAAAGCTAGGGAGCCCCAGGCCTGGGGAGCCTTAGGCTTAAGGAACCCCAGGCCTGGGAAGCCCTAGCCCTAAAGCATAGGGAGCCCCAAGCCTGGGAAGCCCTAAGCTATGGAGCCCCGGGCCTGGGAATTCCTAGCCCTAAAGCTTAGGGAGCGCCAGGCCTGTGGAGCCCTATGCTTAGTGAGCTCCAGGCGTGGGGAGCCCTAGCCCTAAGGCTTATGGAGCCCCAGTCCTGGGGAGCCCTAGGCTCAGGGAGCTCCAGGCCTGGGGAGCCCCAGGCTTAGGGGGTACCAGGCCATGGGGAGCCCTAGGCTAAGGGAACCCCACACCTGGGAGCTCTAGGCTTAGGGAGCTCCAGGTCTGGGGAGCCCTAAGCTTAGGGAGCCCCAGGCCTGGGGAGCCCAAGGCTTAGGGAGCCCCAGGCCTGGGGAGCCCTAGGCTTAGGGAGCCCCAGGCCTGGAGAGCCCTAGGCTTAGGGAGCCCCAGGCCTGGGGAGCCCTAGGCTTAGGGAGCCCCAACCTGGGGAGCCCTAGGCTTAGGGAGCCCCAACCTGGGGAGCCCTAGCCCTAAGGCTTAGGGAGCCCCAGGCCTGGGGAGCCCTAGTCTTAGGGGCCCTAGGCCTGGGGAGCCCTAGCCCTAAGGCTTAGGGAGCCCCAGGCCTGGGGTGCCCTAGCCCTAGGCTTAGGGAGCCCCAGGCTTAGGGAAGCCCAGGCCTGGGGAGCCCTAATCTTAGGGAGCCCTAGGCCTGGGGAGCCCTAGCCCTAAGGCTTAGGTAGCCCCAGGTGGGGAGCCCTAGTCTCAGATAGCCCCAGGCCAGGGTAGCCCTAGCCCTAAGGCTTAGGGAGCCCCAGGCCTGGGGAGCCCTACGTTCAGGGAGCCCCAGGTCAGGGGAGCCCTAGTCTTAAGGCTTAGGGAGCCCCAGGCCTGCGGAGCCCTAAACTCAGGGAGCCCCAGGCCTGGGGAGCCCTAGGCTTAGGGGGCCCCAGGCCTTGGGGAGCCCTATGCTTGGGGAATCCCAGGCCTGGGAAGCCCTAGGCTAAGGGAGCCCCAGGCCTGGGAGCCTAGGCTTAGGGAGCCCCAGGCCTGGGGAGCCCTCGGCTTAGGGAGCCCCCGGCCTGGGGAACCCTAGCCCTAAGGCTTAGGGAGCCCAAGGCATAGGGAGCCCCAGGTGTGGGGAGCAGTAGCCCTAAGGCTTAGGGTGTCCCAGGCCTGGGGAGCCATAGGCTTAAAGAGCCCCAGGCCTGGGGAGCCCTAGTCCTAAGGCTTAGGGAGCCCCAAGCCTAGGGAGCCATAGTCTAGGGAGCCCCAGGCCTGGGGAGCACTAGCCTTAAGGCTTATTTAGCCCCAGGCCTGGGGAGCCCTAGCCCTAAGGCTTAGGGAGCCCCAGGCCTGGGGAGCCCTAGCTCTAAGGCTTAGGTAGCCCCAGAATTCTACAAGTGTATGTGTGTGTGTGTGTGTGTGTGTGTGTGTGTGTGTGTTTTAAAAGGACATGAAGTCAGAAGGACTGCAGAGATTTTGCAAGAGAATGAATTTGGTGTGTGTGTGTGTGTTAAAAGGACATGAAGTCAGAATCCTTGTAGAGATTCTGGAAGGGTGTATGTGTGTGTGTGTGTGTGTATAAAGGACACCAAGTCAGAAGAACTCTAGAGATCCTGCAAGGGTGTGTCTTTGTGTGTGTGTGTGTTTAAAAAGACACGAAGTCAGAAGTACTCCAGAGAATCTGCAAAGGTGCTTGTGTGAGTGTATGTGTGTGTAAAAAGTTATGAAGTCAGAAGGCCTCCAGAGATTCTTCGTGTGTGTGTGTGTGTGTGTGTGTGTAAAAAGGACACGAAGTCAGAATCCCTCTAGACATTCTGCAAGGATGTGTGTGTGTGTGTGTGTGTGTGTGTGTGTGTAAAAAGGACACTAAGTCAGAAGCTTTCCATAGATTTTGCAAGGGTGTATGTGTGTGTATAAAAAGGACATCAAGTCAGAAGCCTCTATAGATTCTGCAAAGGTGGGTGTATGTGTGTGTGTGTGTGTGTTTGTGTGTAAAAAGGACACGAATTCAGAAGCCCTCCAGAGATTCTGCAAGTGTGTGTGTGTGTGTGTGTGTGTGTGTGTGTGTGTGTAAAAAGGACATGATGTCAGACGCCTTCCAGAGATTCTGCAAGGGTATGGGTATGCGTTTGAGTGTGAGTGTGAGTGTGTGTGTGTGTGTGTGTGTGTGTGTGTGTGTAAAAAGGACCCGAAATCAGAAGCCCTGTTTGTGAGCCCTGGCTCTGTTCCTTAGTGGTCCTTATCTCTCAATTTTGGACTCCCAGATACCTGAGGGTGTCATGGTTCTGTGTTGGGGTTCTAGCGGCAAGGACAGCAGCTAGGCCCCACCAGGCACTCCAAAGGAGAAAGATGACACTTTCTGGTCCCCTAGATAGTTCGTATCGGAAACCCACAGGGGCGGTTTTGCTGTGTTCTGCGGGGTCACTGTGAGTCAGAATCGACTCAGTGACAGTGAATGTGGTTGAGTGTTTGAACACCTTCCTTTCATCCTCTGTGCAGGCAGCTCTGTTTTAGAGGAGTTAGGCCAGTCCCATGTATTAGACTCTCCTTCAGAGCAACTGGGCAGGTGTGTGTCTGCGTGTTTCTAAGGTCATCTTGTTTTTCTCATTCAAGGAATGTGGAGAGCAGCGGTCTTCAAATCGGTTTAAAGAGAGAAAGGGGATAAAAAAGAGAACAAAGAAAAAGAGGGTGAAAAAGGATTGGAGGGGAGGGGCTCTGAGGAGAAGAGGGTGTTGCTCAGGCTTCTAAGGCTGTCAATCAGCCTGGTAGCCAGCTGTGAGCTTACCTGGTGTACCTCCAAGATCCCAGAATCCCTAGTTGACAGTGGAATTTGCATAGCGAACTGGCTCATTGAGCCGAGCCGGAGGCCTCTGTCTGCAGCAGAGACCAAGCCCTGTGCGGCACCTCCTGCTCCCATCTGCAAGCAGTGGGGTCCAGATGCGGGTCCTGCGGTCTGCTTCCTGTTGTAAAAGGCAGGGTTGGGACAAGTAGCCTTCTACTGAGTCTCTCCCCCATCTACCCAGTCGACCCCCTTACCTGGGGGAGCAGGTTCCAGGCTTGCTGTGGCCAGCTAATAGCAATTAGTAGGCATAGCGCTAATGAAGAGAGGGGACAGCTGGGCAGAGGGCCTAAACCTGCTGAGCGCCACGGCCCCTGAGACACTGGCGAGCTGTTGGCTCCCAGCTCCTTGTCCCTGACTCTTACCTGCCTCCCTCTCTTGAGTTCACTCTTGAATTTCAGTCTCCATCCAATCTCACCCAGCCTTGCTGCCTGACTGGAGAGGGAGCCTGGAGGCTGTTAGAATGGCGCTGCTCAGGCTCTTTGGGCTAAAGAGTCTGACGTGGGCCAGCAACTCCATGAAGTTCCCTCCCTCAGGCAGTTTTCTGCCCCTCCATCCCACTTAGTCTCCCTGCAGGCCTGGCCCTGGGCCCTGACCTTCCACTTGCTTCCTCATCCAACATGTGGTGGGCTAGCTCTTGCCAAGTACACACATGGGTGCAGACATGAGAGATCCCACTCTCTCCTGGAAACCAGGTCTGTAAACAAGGCCACAGCTGAGACCTGTTCTTACCCAAATCATGTGCATCCTTCTCTCTGCCCTCTGCCCTGGGGTAGGGACAAGAGCTCTGGGAATACCGGCCACCCCATCGCTATGGGGCATGTCCCGACGGTGCTGGTGCACAGAGCACTGGGCAAGCAGGGCTCCCTACAGGACCTTGCGCCGTGTGGGGCTACAGAAGGGGAGAAAGGCAGAAGAGTGCTGTCAGAAGCCAGCTGCACTCTGGCAACGTGGGGTCCTCTGGGCTGGGCCGCTGAGGTGGGGTGCTAAGTCTGTGCTCCACTCTCCCTCTCCCTCTCCCTCTCCCTCTCCCCAGGTGTGTGGTTGTGCTCTTCAACCCCCAGAAACACAAGCAGCACCACATCCTCAACAGCTCCAGGTAAATGGGCTCTGGGGCTTTGGGGAGTGCCACCTTTCCCCAGGGACGGCCAGAGGGGTGCCACCTGCTTCTCTGTGGCATTGGGCCCTGTTGGGCCCCAGGCATGAGAGGGAAGCAGCACAGGGACGGCGGGTTTGCTACCCTTGTTTTGAGAGGGGACTGTGAGAGGTCAGACCTGGGCCAGGCTGCCAGTGCCCCTCTTGAGCCTGCCCGATTCCTTTCAGGAAAACCATCACTGCCCTTGCCTTCTCTCCTGATGGCTAGTACCTGGTCACCAGTGAGATGAGTGAGGAAGGACGCTCAGGAACTGCAGAGGGGGTGGCCTGGCCTTAGCAGAGAGTGACAGCCTGCGGCCCGCATGGGACTGGTGCCAATTTTGACTTTCTGTACTGGTGTCCACTTTGGGTGTTTGGTCTGCCCTAGAGCAGTGTTCTTAGGCTGTAGCCTGCATCAGAAGTGTCATGGTCACCCCTTAGTACAGACTGCTGGCTCTGGGGTTCTGCAGGTCTTGGGTGGCTCTCTTCAGTTTGCAATGCTAACAAGTAATTCCCGGTGAGGCTGAAGCTGCCAATTTGGGAACCACATTTTGGAAAACACCTCCTTAAAACATTCCTTATCCCTGGAGTCCCCCTGCTGGTCACAGTGTGGAACAGGACTGCCCTCCCATAGACTTGCCCTGTGAGGCTGTGAGAGCAAACCGCAGGAGTGGTGGTTCTTGCCCATCCAAATCACGCCAGGAGCCCGTCCCTGAGAGTCCCTGTTCCCCAACACTGATCACATTCCCTCCGGGGGTGTCCTTGATTCATGTGCAGGCGCATTAGGTTAGGTGTCCTTCATTTTTATGCAGGCTCTTTTCCAGTGGCTGGGAGGGCCAGGCCTCCGTGGATGGGGAGGGAGCTGGCTGCCTCTGGCCTTTACTTCGGGATTTTAGGTCCCTGCAGAGTGGACACATGCCTGCTGTGCGGGTATGGGATGTGTCGGAGCGCAGCCAGGTGGTGGAGCTTCAGGAGCATAAGTATGGTGTGGCATGTGTGGCCTTCTCACCCAGCGCCGAGTACATTTTCTCAGTGGGCTACCAGCATGACATGATCGTCAATGTCTGGGCCTGGAAGGTGAGTGGGCTGCTGGCCTCAGGACAGGCGGGGCCAGGAGGGGAGCCAAGAAATTGCTGACCGGTGGCCTTCACTTCCGCCTGCTGGCCTTAGTCCCTTTCTAGAGAACTCTGAGCAGAAAGGAGCAACTGGGTATCTAGGATGCTGAAGAAGGGGCAGAAGGAGAGGTCAAGTTCACAGCTTGTCTAACCTACTTCAGTGTGTAAGTTTCTTTTCCCTCAGCTCCTAGAAGCAGAGCCTTGATTTCCCTTGACTTTCTCTCCAGAAAAACATTGTAGTCGCTTCCAACAAGGTGTCTAGTTGGGTGACAGCAGTATCCTTCTCTGAGGACTGAAGCTACTTTGTCACTGCAGGCAACCGGCACATCAAATTCTGGTACCTCGATGACAGCAAGACCTCAAAGGTGAGGCAGCAAGTAGCCACTAGGGTGGGGTCTGCTCAGATCTGTTCCACCTGCGCCCCCTTCTGCATGCTCAAAAGCCCCTTGGAAGTCTCAGCTGGGCCAGGTGCTATGTCAATCTGCAAGGGAAGCCTTCTCCCTCTCTCCCCAGGGCCTGCTTTCCAGGGGATAGCCTGCAGGGTGGGTGGGTGGCACCTGTGGTGGGTCTCCACAGGTGAATGCCACTGTGCCCCTGCTGGGCCGCTCTGGGCTGCTTGGGGAACCTGCGGAACAACCTCTTCACTGAAGTAGGCTGTGTATCACATCCTCAGGGCAGCTGTGCGAGTTCAGTGACCGGCGACTGTTGGACAAGTGGTTGGAGCTAAGGGTAAGTGAATGCTTTGTTGGCACCCTCCCGTCTGCCACCTCCGGGCTCCGGGGCACCTGAGTCTGCATGCACGCTGGGGGAGGCCCCAGGCGGAGGAAGGTGTTTGGGAACCTCTCTGCTCGCTCGTGCTCTCTGTCTCTGCCTCTTCCTCTGCTTTCCTCTTCTGCTCAGCACACAGACAGCATCACAGTAAGTGTGCTGGCTCTGTACGCTGCCTCTGCTGCCTTTCTCTTGGCCGGCCTTTTCTGGGTGTGTCTTTGCCCAAACCTCAGGTGCCTTATAAGGCTTGCTGACTCCTTCCCCCTAATTGCACGGGGCTGTGAGCCCTCTGGCCAGCTGCTGTTAGAGGGAGGGGCATTGAGGGGCTCCAGCCAGGGCAGCTGGCTTGCCTTGCGCTTGTCCTTGCCTCTTGGCTCATGGCTGTTGAGGTGTCGGGTGAAGGAGTGGGCAGACGCCCTTGCTGACTGGGGCTTCTGTGCTCACAGACCACAGTGGCCCACTGCATCTCGGTGAGCCAGGACTACATCTTCTGTGGCTGTGCTGATGGCACCGTGCGCCTTTTCAACCCCTCCAACCTGCACTTCCTCAGCACGCTGCCCCTGCCCCATGCCCTGGGGACAGACATTGCCAGCATCACAGAGGCCAGGTGAGCGGTGTGGGTGGGCCCCTGAGTCCTGTCAGAGCCCCACTCTGTGCCAGGCCATCCCTGGCATGCTGCAAGGAGAGGAGGGCACACATAGACCTCTGGGAAGACCCTTGCAGTCAAGCACAGGTGGGTCCTTTAGCATTTGTTGCTCACTGTGGGCAACCGTGGTAATCTGAGTCTGCAGTGTCGTAATGCATTGTCCTGTAAAGACCACAGCTAGGACAGACGGGCAGTTCCTTAGGGATTCTGAGAGAGACTGGAAACCTGACGGAGCAGGCCTTTCTCCCTCAGGGTGGTCCTGGGTAGCAGCTGCGGTAGGAGGGTCTTATTGTAGCCTCGGGCCTTGGGTTGGGTGATTGCAGGAAGTGAAGTTTTGCTCTGGATTCACTGCTGTCAGGAAGCGGGGCAGTTCTGCAGTAGGGTATATTAATTTCTCTTTCAGGGCAGGAGGGGGCTAAATCTGCAATTGGCAGGAAATGATATATGACCATGATTGTGGTTTGCACAGTGCCCTTCCTTGTCCTCTGACGTGAGTCTAGAAGGGCCTGACATCTGCTTGGCTGCATCACGGCCACACACTGTCCCCGCCTGACGTTGGGGGCTGTGAAATAGCTTGTGTTCTTTTGGAGAGCCCCATGGCAAGGAATGCCAAGCCAGCTGCTGCGTTCTTTCTCCAGTGACTGCTGGCCAACCTGCTGCTCCTCCCTTTAGTGCCCCATTTCATTAGCGCTCACTCACCAGTTTGCCCTGTCTGCCCAGGACACCCCGCTCCCCTCTTTCCTCAGTCGCCTTTTCGCTGGAGTGGCCAATGCGAAGTATCGGGACACCATCGCCTTGACCTTTGATCCTGCAAATCAGTGGCTGTCTTGTGTGTACAATGACCATAGTACTTATGTCTGGGATGTGAAGGACCCCAAGAAAGTGGGCAAGGTGTATTCAGCTCTGTATCATTCCTCCTGCATCTGGAGTGTAGAGGTACGTGGGCCAGGTCTGCTGAGACTGACCGTGTTTCCTGGGCTACCATTAGGAGCTGGGGTTCCTCAAGTGTGGAATTTGTTTCCTCCAGCACCCTTGCTCCCCCAGCAGTGCCCCTGGGTCCCTTCGTATCTGTTAATTGGCTCTGAGGATGCGAGGGGATATTAGTGCTGACTCATCTCAGACGTTTTTCAGTATGCCCCTGTGCAGTCTTAGCTTGGCCTCTTTGGACATGTTCCTGAACTTAACCAAACCTTAGTTTCTGCAATTGTGAAATGACATACCTGATGCATTTGAGTTTTACGAAAAGGAGACAATGTAAGTGGGAGATTTAGAATGCCTAGTACTTACTAGGTGCTTGGTTAATGTATATTCCTTTACTTGTTAAAGACAAGAGCTAATCATTATGACTTGCTTGCTATGGGATAAGCCTGGGGCTAAGTCTTGACCAGCCTTTTCTCTACTCTCATTCCGTCCCATCTCTGTGGGCAGCCAAGGTCTGACCCGGGTCCCTCTTGTCCTTGTGCTCCTCCAGGTCTACCCTGAGGTGAAGGACAGTCAACAGGCCTGCCTGCCCGAGCTCCTTTATCACCTGCTCTTCTGACAGCACCATCCGCCTGTGGAATACAGAGAGCTCTGGGGTGCATGGCTCCACCCTGCACCGAAACATCCTCAGCCACGTGAGCCTGGTGCCCCCACACCACAGTCTCAGGATCTGGGTCTCCAGACCAGACTGTTCCAGATGTTGTTTGGCCAAACTCTGACAAGGATGTCCTCTTGGCCCGCATTGCTCTCCCTGACAGGTGTCCCGTATCAGGCCTTCCTTACCCACCTCTTCTCCTGACCTCTTTCACTATTACCTCATTAAGATCATCTATATGGATGGGAACATGCTGGCCCTGCTGGACACCGAGCTGCCTGGGGGAGACAAAGCCGATGGGTCCCTGATGGACCCCCATGTGGGCATCCGCTCTATGTGCATCAGCCCCAACGGGCAGCATCTAGCATCAGGGGACCGTATGGGCACGCTCAGGTAAGGCCATTTGTGGAGTGCAACCCGTTGCCTCCAGGGGACAGGATGGGGGAACTTTAGGCCCCCAAGGACAGAGGTTCAGGAGGCTTTAGCTGAAAAGGGTTGGGGACAAAATTTATTATCTTCAAGGGAAAGATACTAACTTGACAATGAAGAAACGGCAAAACCCACCCTTAGCCAAGTCATTAAGGTTAACATCCCGTGGCAGCAGCATGAATCTGGTGAGAGGGTACACTGAGAGGCGTCAAAATGTTCCCAGAAAATGTTATGACTCTTA